>NC_091126.1:101365757-101665757 GCF_040183065.1 Periplaneta americana | reverse complement strand
AAAATGTAACATATAGTAAATGTGCACTTACATTCAACGATAAGTCATCCCGCATCCACTATCTAGTAAATGTATATCTAGTACTATGTAAGAATGCGATGAGAAGAGGGTAACGTGACAAATACGTCTATGTTTTAGTCGCACCGCGGTAGCTGACTCAGAACACAAACGAAACCGGCGGACTAAATTTCCATTGTCGCTAAATGAGTGGTTTGCCAGTGGTTAACGTGGAATAAGAACCTACCATACCTTATAACTCCGCTCCTTACACTATATTCGTTGTTACGTTTGGTGATATGCTTAACACTGTGGTTTAAAATATCTCTTGGAGGTTTGTATTTTAATCTCTGATATCAGCAGCTTAGAACTTCCTTACATTTAGCCACATTGAACGAGCTACCTTACACTTTAACATTTCAGTATGTTTCATTCTTAGAGTATTATAATGCGGAAATGGAAAGATTACACTGTTCTGCATGTCATCTACTTCAATTTCACATGGAACAAAGGACAAGGAAATCGTAGAAATGTTGTGAATGGCGGTGATATGATGGAATAAATGTGCTATAACATTATTTTGACGCTGCACTCTTTTTGGTTGTATCAATTACATAGGAAGCTCCTAATAAAGGAGGGAGTTGATGTGTCTGTGTTATTCTATTGTACATAAAACAAGAATAAAATAACGAAACCTTACACGAAATGTGGGGTCAGAAATAAAAATAGCTACCTACGTATACTCCTACACAAAGAATATTCAGATGTCGTGAAGGGATACTTAGGGAGTTGGTAACTGGATGCTTTTCAACATTAAAAATTCTGAATTGTAAGAAATATACATTGATTAATACCTCTGCAAGTGAAAACCTTCCACTGTGTTCTAAGAATCTTAACTAGAAATTCAACTGCGTTTTTCTTACTGTTCACTCTGAATTCTCAATGTTTGTTCAATCCGCCATGTTGAGACAAGATTGATGAGAAATAAATAGAAAGTATATGTAAAATAAATAAACATATACAGAGTGGAAGTGAAATAACCTTACTGAGTTTCAGAGCGAATAGCTCATGTTCTATGACATAAAAAGTGTAATACTATATTGGTGGAAAGATCGATTTCTCAGAAAAAGTGTTTTTTTCCAAATGCATAACACCCTCTTATTCGTAATTGAAGCGTCGGCTGGAACAACGTTGTAAGTTACAAAATTTTCATTCGGCGTGTTTCCGTGTAATAATGTTGTATGTCATGTTACCTTACTATACTCCTTGGCTTGCAACTGTCCATCAATGCAGTACGGGAAATTTGTCCACTCAAAAGTTTGCTACCCTATAAGAACAACGTTGTACGTGTACACGTTTTTGCAGCTCCTGTAAATTTTACTAAATGTAAATTATAACGTTGTTCCAGCCGACGCTTCAATTATTGCGAATAGGATCGTGATTTCTATCCATATAGTTAGAAAATCTAATAAAGAATAATTTGTCCCTCTGGCGTATTTCAGTAGCGTGGACAGTTTTCGTGTAAATTTTATTTAAAAACCACTCATTTCAAGCCACTGAACATGTGAGTAGATTTAAACGTTACAGCCAGAGAGGGAGGTGGGAGATAGTTCACGTAGGAAGACAGACTTGAGTTCGTTGATCTCTTACATCTGTATTACTGTACGAGAAGAAATAGGAGTGTGTTAACGGCGATGTTGCCAGACTCCTGAAACTTCCAACTTAATTTTCTAATTAAAAGTGTATTTAATCACAAAAGGTAATATAGGTTTTCTATTCATTTAATTGTACCCTATCTATCACCCCTTTCGGGAGAATTATTTCTTTTGTGATGGGTTCATAACGATTTATTTATCTATATTCCCATTTTACCGGACGTTGTAATAAGTAAATTTTGCATAGTATCATTATTTTTGTGGCGGTTCATGAAAATTTACTATGGGAAATATGACATTGCAATTATTATATTACCACAGTAATATGAGATATTGCACACCTTGGGTTAGCATTGTGGTAAATCCATTCACAGAGTATGCAAATGTTTCACATTAATGAAATAAATAAAAAAATATTCATTTCTTACTGACTATTCCTACGTCAGTTGTATGGAAAACATAATTATGCCTTTCCCTCAAAGTCAATAAGTGTTGTATACAAAAGTTCTGCTGACAGAAAGCTACTTATGTTTCCTGATTTCCAATTTCACAATGATCTTTCAAACTGGTCTTCGTTTTGTTTGACTGGGCAACAATTTTTTTGGAAGTGTAATACATAGCAGGTTTTTACTGTTCATTTGTAGATAAATAATTGAAATAAATGATTCCTGAAAGTTTCAAATACGGTATCTACGATTTAGAGTTGCCTTATAAGTTACGTCCTACTCCCTGGAGGGTGGACAGTTTCCTGTTTTGGAAGGTGCAACTCTGAGGTATGTGCTTTTTTCAAGTAGTGAAGGTTTTTTTATCTGTCAGAGGCGTCTCCTGGCTTTATTACTTACAGGACGTTTCATTCTGTTTTGAATAATATGTTTCCCCTCGAGTGTCACTCAAGAGATATTTCAGTTCATTGTAAAGTCCCTCTGCAATTAGTCGTTACTTTTGTTTAGAATTCCAGCACGTTTACACTGTGAACTCGAAAATTATCAGTCGCCATGTGAATAACTTAGTGTGTTGTAGTTTTACGCTAAGAAAGCGGACAAAAAGGCTTTAATGTGCTTACTCTCATACACAACTTCGTTATCAAAATAAACAGTGGGCTCCCACTGTACACTTCCTACGTGTTTTGTGAATATACTGCAGTGTTTTTATGGCAAACGAAAGTTGTTGGCATTTGGTATCCCAATAGTGTTGCGAGAATGTACAGATTATACTGCAGTAAATATGGTTGTTTTTATTCCTGTTTGTGCAATGTTGTAAAAATGAAAACAAGTAATAAGTGCTATAAATTGTCCAACTAATTTAGACTCTGTAATTCGTCAAGCTCTGAACTTCGGCAGTGAAAGCAATTCAAGTTCGAGCAAGGAAGATGGTGCACCATGGGTATCATAGATATACATGGACTTACCCACTGGTAAAGTGTAAGTCTTAGAAGAGCCTTAAAATTTATACAAACCAAGTTAAGTAAACCTGTATGAGATTCGGATCTTTCTCAGTACGCCTACTTGAGAAATAGTAACTTCGACATTGAAGAGATAACACTTTTATTAGCATTTCTGTTACTGGTATTTTATACAGAAACACTCTTCTCGTATGGAGAAAATGAATTTGTTTATACGCCATCAAGATGCCTGTTAAAAAAATGAAAGCCCGGTACGAAAACCATTGGCTCTGTCAATGAAAGTCAAGTACTGTTGATTTCGAAAAGAAACACTAATGGTCAGCACAACAAGGCTTCGAAACTAGTAATGGATACACAAAACGCTTGTAAGCGGCTTTCACGATGTCTAGCTCGTCTGATGAAGATTTTCTTCTGTTTTGAAAATCCTATATTGAAGTGACAAGAAAAGCAATTGGTATTCATCCAATAAATCGTTGTGAGTAAAGTTATGGTGATTATCATCACTTCTTTAATAACCAATTGCATGTTAACCTTGTTTCATTTTCTTAAAAATATAAAAAAAACCTAAAAAGGATAGTTATACTAATTTGGCATATACAGTAGCGTGCAAATTAATCGGAACAAGCCAGACTGATTGTATTAAACTACAAGTAAAGGACAAAATGGGCGTTCAACGTACCTCAGTTTTTTTATATAGCCTGCCTTCTTTGTAATTACATCATTGAGACGATCTGGCCTGGATTTCACTACATTTCCAAAAATCATCTTAATTTAGTCATCGTGAAACTAAACTTGAATGAGGTAACGAGTCATTTTCTTTTCTTTTATTGAACAGCTTAGTTTTGATATTCTTTTGCAAATTGACCATAGGCCTAAGTTCTGATTCGAGTTGATATCGAGTGAGTTGCTTGGTCAGAAGAGAACCCAATATTATTCTGGTTGGTGAACTTAGTGGTCTTTCTAGATTTACTGTGCATCACATGTTTTTACTTGGTTATTTAATGACGCTCTATCGACTATTAGGTTACTTAGTGTCGGTGGGATTGGTAAATGTGCGATGGTGCTGCATTTGGCGAGATGAGGCCGAGGATTCGCAGAGATTACATGACGCTCGTATTACGGTTGGAAAACACCTCTGAAAAAACTCAACCAGGTAATCAGTCCTAGCTGGAATCAAACCCACATCCGAGCGCAACTCCGCATCGGCAGGCAAGCCCCTCAGCCGACTGAGCTACACCGGTGGCCGCATGCCATGTTGCCAGGTCTTGTTGAAACACACCATAGACATTCGGAATTGTTTTCTGCAGCTACACTAAGATTACTTTCCAGTATGCAAATATACTTGTCACTATTGGTCATTCCGTTGTCAGGAATTAATGATCCAGGCCCTTATTATGCACAACAGCCCCAGAATATTGCTTGTTGGAGATGAGCTCATGAAACCTTTTCGGATCATTTACGGACGTAAATAACGCGGTGGCCATGAACTTCGAAGTGAGATTCATAGGAAAATAGTGCCTTCTTGCAGTCATTCACTGTCCAGTTTCTATATAATTTTGCCCATATTAACAAGGAAAGTTTTAATAGAAAAAGAAGCATGTTTTTCGAACCTCTGGAAAAAGAACTAAGGAAGAGACCAGTGAAGTGCTTTGCATGGAGTGTGGAATTGTATGGAGCAGAAACATGGATATTACGACGAAGTGAAGAGAAGCGAATAGAAGCATTTGAAGTGTGAATATAGAGAAGAATGGAACGTGTGAATTGGACAGACAATAAGAATTGAAGCTGTGTTGGAAAGAGTGGGTAAAGAAAGAATGATGCTGAAAATGATCAGGAAAAGCAAGATCAATTGGTTGGGTCACTGGGTGACTGCCTACTGAAGGATGCACTGGAAGGAATGATGAACGGGAGAAAAGTTCGGAACAGAAGAAGATATCAGATAATAGACGACATTAAGATGTTTGGACCATATGAGGAGACAAAGAGGAAGGCAGGAAATAGGAAAGATTGAAGAATTCTGGTTTCGCAGTGAAAGACCTGTCCTTGGGCATAACACTGAATGAATGAATGAATGAATTAATTAATGAAGCGTTTTTTTGCATATACCAGGGGTTACCAGTTGCTATTTTTAATGGCTTACAAGCATTTCGCACAACTTCCAAAAGTCTACGATGCGGCGCATTGTTGTAACGTAAATATCTATCCCAGTTTTGCCTATTTACTCGCGAGTCAAGTTGACAGCAGAGAGACTAGGATTCATTTTACCTTTAAAAACAATTAAACGGTTACCTTGCAGTGAAGTCTTTCTTTTCCGGCGACATTTTCCTTTTCTCTGGAGCCTGATGGATCCAGAATCTCGGTGTAGTTTCAGGATGAAGTTAACTGTAGGTAAACCGACACCATATTCTGCAGCAATTTGTCTTTGTGTCAAGGAAGTGTGCTCTGCTAATGTTACAATTTTAGAGCCTTTTCGTGGAGTTGCTTCCATTTTTGAAGACGTTAGAACGATCAGAGCAATGCAATAATAAATCTTCGACACAACTAAAACAATTTTGGGATCGAAAATGAGAGGAAATAATTAACAAATTACAAAAATGTAAACAAACGACATTCAAGTGGAAGTCTGCTACTTTACAGAACTCAATGAGTCAGCTGACAGACCATGTTCATATTAATTTGCACGCTGCTGTACTTCTCAGGCTATTTCCTTAATTTATTTTTATTTTAAAAGTGCATGTAATCTAAAAGCAGTGGCTATGAAATATCTGCAGGGGCAGAGAATTGATTCCTTTCTGAAGTGTTCCGGGATTTATCACATGGGATAATAGTATTAAGATGACTGGGGGTGTTGAGAAATGGAGAATTTTGAAGGTGTCCATAAGCTTCCGTCTGTTCCTGCATACGACTTCTAAATGAAAGTAACCTAGGCTCCGATTTTTACTAATGCGCGATAGAATAATTTTCAAAAAAAAAAAATGGGGATGTTCCTGCCTTTCCATATTGCGCAGAGAACCGTTGATTACGTATGTTGGTCTACACATTTCTCTTTTCTATAACTGATACAGTAGACCAGCGGCAGCGGTGGCCAAAACCCGATCTGCAGTGATTACATCCGACAGACAGCCTATGAAGTAAGGAGACGAAGGAAAGGTACTTGGCATGGAAATTACGACCAGTGGTGGTTCCTGTGCTAGCATCTTGATCAATCCCGCGGATAAAAATCTCAAGCTTCGCTATATCAGTAATGTCACTGTTGTCGTAAAGGGCCAGTGAATAATATATGAAGCCACCGGTGTAGCTCAGTCGGCTAAGGCCCTTGCCTGTCGATCCGGAGTTGCGTTCGGGAGCTGGTTTGATTCCCGCTTGGGTTGATTACTTGGTTGGGTTTTTCCGAGGTTTTCTCCAACCATATGGCAAATGTCAGGTAATCTCTGACGAATCCTCGGCCTCCTCTCGCCAAATATCATCTCGCTATCACCAATCCTATCCACGATAAAAAGCCTCGTAGTTGATACAGCGTCTTTAAATAACCAAGTAAAATAATATACGACTTTTCTTGCTTTTTTTAACCTTCCTCTTGAATATAATCAGGAATTTTCTAAATTCTTCTCTCGGTATTTAGTCGAGAAATGCGTAGTTTTTCAAAATTAAAAACTTATGGACAGGTTATTTATGCTATTTTAATCATTAGACTTTTGAGAAATTCTGTTGTGTTAAAAGGCTTTAGAGCACGTGATCTTTCAAACCCCATTAGGTAGCTAGCTTCCTTACATTTCTTTATGTCATCTTTCTCTTCCTGGCTATGATTTAAGACATGTCAATTCCTGGCGTTTAACAATTCGTTGGCACATAATATTAAGTGAGTTTTTCTGAAATATTATTTATTTTTATTTTAGTAGGTTATTTTACGACGCTTTATCAAGATCTTAGGTTATTTAGAGTCTGAATGAGATGGTGATAATGCCGGTGAAATTAGTCCGGGGTCAAGCACCGAAAGCTGCCCAGCATTTGCTCATATTGGGTTGACGGAAAACTCTGGAAAAAACCTCAACAAGGTAACTTGCCCCGATAGGGAATCGAACCTGGGCCACCTGGTTTCGCGGCCAGACGCGCCAGACGTTACTCCATATGTGTGGACCTAAATTATTATTATTATTATTATTATTATTATTATTTATTTTTTATTATTAAATGATATCTAATACATAGTTATCCTCATCTAAAGATTAAGAAGATTAAAATTGAGATAAAACGTAATAATTTTATTCTTCTAGGGAGAATATCTAAAAATATCAATACTCATGCACGTACAGAAGAATTACAGAAACACATACTTAGTGATCAATAATAATAATAATAATAATAATAATAATAATAATAATAATAATAATAATAATCAATTATTCAGCGTGGCAATTAATGTTTCTATATACTCCTAATTGCAGCGTTGAGCAAAGTAAGCATATTTCATTTTGTCCGAGAGAACTACAAAAAAGTTCTCCTCATTCTTTACGAAACCGCCTCTTAGTGCTTGTAGAGACAGAGTTTGTAGAGCGACATGATACCGTCTGTGTGCTTACAGAATTCAAGTGTCGTACATTTGAAATGCCTTAGAGTAGAATTTATTTTTCGATTTTCTTGAATTTTACGCAACTCTCTCTAAAAGTCAATTTTGTCGTCTGGTTTTGTTTGTGGCGTGCAATGTATGCCTGCAACATCCTTATTTTCCATTAATGCAATAGACTCATTTTCTTGTATTAGTAAATTACAATGGGCCTATGCCTATGTATATTGACCACCTTGGAACACGCAAGAGGGGAGAAGAAGCCACAGGCGGGCCTACAGACGAGGATGGACAAGCTGCCTAGCACCAGCCCGAGGGACGTGGCTTCGATGGCAACTGCGTCGGAGCGTTGGAGAGGGGAGCGTGGTCAGCAGCCAGCCGAGGAGAGGGCGGATGTCACACCCCTACGGAGGAACCAGAGGAGTTCCACTGCACCGCAAGTAGGTCAGGGGAAGAAGTAGAGGCACCTCACCCCCCTCAGCATTGCAGCCTTCAATATTGAATGTTTTAAAAAGAAAGTATCATGTGATCGATTTATGAACTTTGTACAGTCCCTAGATATAGTGTGTTTCACAGAAACCTGGCTTAGCTGTAAGGATAATCTAGAATTGAACAATTTCATTAGTTTTAGTAAGGGCAGGGATAGGCGTGGCAGGAGGGGTAGGTGGGCGGGAGGTGTTTCCATTTCAATTAACAAGGGCATAGGAGATAATATTGAGAATTTGAGCACGGGTCTGGAAGGGGTTGTCGGAGTATTATTAAGAGTGGGTGAATTAGATTTAGTCATTTTGGGTATTTATAGGCCGCCTTCCGGTTCGCGGTATGTTAATCCGCACTTCTTTGAGGACCTGGCAGAGATAGTTTCCAATTTAATAACCAAATTTCCAGGGGCGGAGCTCGTTGTTCTCGGGGACTTCAATTCAAGGACGGATCGTGAGAACATTTCATTAGTAGGCGGGAATACGGAAGAGGACGACAAAAGGGGGCCAAATAGAAATAGTAAAGATAAGATTCTGAATGGGGAGGGAAGGGATTTATTGGCATTTTGTGACGTCTTCAATCTAGAAATTATGAACGGGAAATATGGGAGGGATCTAGAGGGACAGCTGACTTTCATAGGAGCGAACGGAGGGAGTGTGATAGATTACATAATGTGTAGCATGAATTTAATCGACGGGATAGCCGACTTTTGGGTAGGGGACAGGATTGAATCACAACACTCACCTGTGATTTTGCAGATTCATGCTCAGTCAAATAATACAAATAAGGAAGAGATAAGAGTTTGGGCGCATAACCGGGGCAGAACTGTTAACAGATATAAATGGAAGAGCGAGCTACAGGACACATTTCTCACTAACTTAAATGAACAGCTTCAGGGGGGACGGGGGGAATCGACGGAGACGCTGACAAATATTTTAAGAACCGCAGCGGGTAATATGGTACAAAGAAGAAAGAATAAGGGGAGCAAACGGGATGACTGGTATGACGACGAATGTAGGGTGGCTAAGAAGATGGCTGAAGAAGCCCTAAGGGTATTTAGACGGGTGGGGAATGATGAAAGTAGGATAAGGTATGTTCAATCGAGGAGAAATTACGAAGATATCATTCAGCTCAAAAAGACTGACTGGCAACTCAGGAAAGCAGGTGAACTGAGTAGAGAGATAGAGAACGGGGACATATCTGAAATGTGGCACACTATTAAAAGAATAAGAGGTGGGGGATGGGTAGGGAACGAAATTACACCAGAAGTATGGAGGGAATATTTTAGGGGCATTTATGGGGAAGGAGAGATGTGGGGGGATTAGTGATAGGACCGGAAGATTTATTGGGGTTTCCGGAGGTTCCGGAGCTGGACGCAGAGATTTCACGGGCAGAAATTAGAAAAGCGGTTTCCTCTTTGAAGAATAATAAAGCACCAGGCTGGGATGGTCTGCCATCAGAAATATTTAAGGCTGCTCTTGTCAATGATAAATTTGTACAAAGGGTGCAAATTGTGTTTAATGATTTAAGTATGGGAAATACCCGGAAATTTGGGCTACATCCATCATTCATCCAATCTATAAAAGTAAGGGTTCGATTGGATCTCCAGACTCATATAGAGGCGTGGCCTTACTGCCTACTATGGGTAAAATCTATTGTAAAATCTTGTATGAAAGAATGAAGGGGTGGGTGTCTCGGCATGGCAAAATTTCAAAATTTCAGATGGGTTTTATGGAAGGTCATAGCACAGTCGACAACATATTTATTTTGGATTCACTGAAACAGAAATAAATGTCTAGAAAAGGGGGAAAACTGCACTGCGCTTTCGTGGATTTTCGAAAGGCTTTCGACACTGTGGAGAGAGAAGCGCTTTGGTATAAATTATGGATGAAAGGGATGTCAAACAAGATAATTAGAGCACTTCAAGGGATCTATAATAAAGTGGAATTTTGTGTTAAGTACGACATGAACAGAGTGTCTGAAAGCTTTACCAGTCGCAGAGGTGTGAAACAAGGTTGCATACTGTCTCCCTTGCTTTTTAACCTGTTTATTGACGATATAACAGAGATTATGTTACGAGAGGACATTGACGCCCCAGTCATAGGGGACGTGAATATTCCAGTATTGTTATATGCAGACGATCTGACATTATGTTCTAGAAGTGTTAAGGGATTGCAGAAAGGAGTTGACAAGCTCCAAATATACTCTAGGGACTAGGGATTGAAAGTAAATACTGAAAAGACGAAGACTATGACCTTTAAGAACGGATGTGTTTACAGTAAAACGGAGACCTGGACAAACGAATGCCGAACACTGAACAACGTGAAAAGTTTTGTTTACTTAGGGGTAACAATGACAATGAACGGAAAATGGAATAAACATATAGGCACTACAAAACACAGGGCACTGATAAAAGCGATGGAAACGCTGAAGATACGTAACAAAATCCCGGAAGTCTCTCTAAATTTATTAGATAAAGTAGTAGATCTACAATTACGAATGGGGTAGAAATTTGGGGTTGGGGAAGAACGGAAAAACTTAACCAGGTACAAAGCGACTTTTTAAAACGGATAGCGGGGGTGGGGAGGGGAACGGCTAACAGCGGAATCCTAAGAGAATTCGGACGCCATAAAGACTCAATAGAATGCAAGATAAAAGTTTTAAAGTACTACTTGAGGATTGTGCATGGAGATCAGTCTCTTATTAGAGCGGTCTGTTATAGAGAGTAACTCGAGAGGAGAGACCAAGTAACCTGGGCAGGTAGATTAAACAGAGGGTTGGAGGAAATAGGCACGGGATTTATAATCGGGGAACATTGCAGGAACAAGCGAAATGTCTGGCGGAAAGTCAAGAAACGCCTGAAGGATATAGACAGGCAAATAACAGAAGGGGAATGTAGGGATAAGGTTGCTCTGTAGATCCAATCGATGATCAAAACAAATTGGGGGGCCGAACTATATCTCTATGGAGGTAGCAAAGAAGGTAGACTGGGTTTAATCTGGTTTCGTCTAGGAGCCTGGAGGGCACTTAAAACCGTAAACGAAGAGGGGGCGAGAATATGTCCTCTTTGTGGTAAAGGCGAGACATCACACCACATTTTGTCGGAGTGTGAAGCCACAGAAGCTCTAAGGAAACGATTCCTGCCAGAGTCCTTCATTACATCTAGCAGGGGGCACTTGGCAACATACAATATGTTAAATAACGTTAAATTTTGTGACAGTGTGGGAAAATTTATGGCAAAAGTTCAACAGTTGAGGGTGGAACTGGCCGAGGGGGAGGGAGCCGAGAAAATAAGGGAAAGAGTTATTAATTAGTGTTGGAATGATGAAGTAATTAGTGGATAATGTTATTTTTGTATTTATTGTGTCTTTTTTTTTCTATTTGTATTTTATCGCGTGTGTATGTTTTTTTATGTATTACCTTTATATTTATTAGTTGGATTATTTCGTGCAGTCTCAATAAGGAATTGAATTGTTTATATATATATATATATATATATATATATATATATATATATATATATATATATATGTTTCACTGTGTTGTTTTTCTCTCTCTTTTCATATCTTATATTTATTTTATTTTTATTATTTTTGTGAAATTTGGTTTGAAGGTAGATTAGTTGTAATTGTGATAATTAATGATAACGGTAGTAATAATAACTGTTGTTTTACTATTTTATTATTAGTAGTATTATTTTTGTTTTCTTTGAAGATTCAAACTGTGCATAGTTACAGCACGAATGGCCGTAAGGGCTCGTGCGAAGGATCTTGTGTACATGAGTTTGTATAATTTATCATGCATCAATAAATGCATCTATCTATCTATCTATCTATCTATCTATCTATCTATCTATCTATCTATCTATCTATCTATCTATCTATCTATCTATCTATCTATCTATCTATCTATCTATCTATCTATCTATCTATCTATCTATCTATCTATCTATCTATCTATCTATCTATCTATCTATCTATCTATCTATCTATCTATCTATCTATCTATCTATCTATCTATCTATCTATCTATCTATCTATCTATCTATCTATCTATCCATCCATCCATCCATCCATCCATCCATCCATCCATCCATCCATCCATCCATCCATCCATCCATCCATCCATCCATCCATCCATCCATCCATCCATCCATCCATCCATCCATCCATCCATCCATCCATCCATCCATCTATCTATCTATCTATCTATCTATCTATCTATCTATCTATCTATCTATCTATCTATCTATCTATCTCTATCTGTCTGTCTATCTATCTATCTATCTATCTATCTATCTATCTATCTATCTATCTATCTATCTATCTATCTATCTATCTATCTATCTATCTATCTATCTATCTGTCTGTCTGTCTGTCTGTCTATATTTTTGCGTTTTCGTCTTCTTATAACTGAACGACAAACTTTGCACTGAATTGCTTATTGTCCAGTTCCTTCACAATATTTTACTTAATATTTTTTCCTTGGAGAATATTGTTTCCGCTATATGCACTGAACAACTGAACTCCCGGTGTCTCCATACAACACATCTCCTTAAAACCACTGTAATCGATGGTTGTCTTATGCTGTCGACCTGGTTGGCGCATTGGTATAGCGCTGGCCTTCTATGCCCAAGGTTGCGGGTTCGATCCCGGGCCAGGTTGACGGCATTTAAGTGTGCTTAAATGCGACAGGCTCATGTCAGTAGATTTACTGGCATGTAAAAGAATTCCTGAGGGACAAAATTCCGGCACATCCGGCGACGCTGATATAACCTCTGCAGTTGCGAGCGTCGTTAAATTAATAACATTTAACATTTGTCTTATGCTCAGTGTAAACAGGGACTGCATGATGTAAACCAGTAATCACAACCCTATGTGCACATAACTTGTTTTTTTTTTTTTTTTTGGTTTGAGTTCCGAAACCGCCAGCCCTGCTCAATTGTTAAAACATGCACAACTTCTTGGCACAGGTAACCTGAAAAGGGGAAATCTGCTTTCTTTGTGTGCGTACCAATTCAAACCTGTACATGTTATACACCATTAGATTTAGAATTTGAAGACGAAGAAAAATTGTGCATATACTATGCAGAGTGTTCCATTTGAAATACGAAAGTTACTGCCATTTTCGGTTAAACGGGAAATGGTTAAATACCACTTGCAGTTTGTTGCATTTTGTATAACATAAAATACTTCTACAAGTTTCACTTAAATTGTAGCATATCTGTGTAACATATTTGAGGTCTACCAGAATCCAGTTACATCCGGTATATGTAGGTAGGCTGACCAGACGTCCCCGATTTCCGTGGTAGTCCCCGGTTTTGAGTTACTGTCCCCGGGAAGCAAATGTCCCCGTCTTATCCACGGAATTTAATTTTGTCCCCAGAAGCTTTGATTTTGTTTCAATAAAATTTTACACATAAATGTTTAAGTATGGTAATGAAACTGCTGCGATTCATGCACATTTCTGAACGCTTACCAGTATCAGACAGAAGAAACAGCGAGGAAAGTATGAGATATTCTGCACTCTTTAAGAAGAACGTAGCATCTTTATCGTTGGTCATTTTAGTATTCGCGTTGCGTGGAAGCGTTAGAACTGCCGCAGGGTCCATTTGTAAGTAGTTCAAAAATGAAAAATTTTGTGATAAACCAGCAGGTGAAGAGTGGTATGATATTTTTCAACATTCCAAGAGAAAATTTATTCCGTTTGAAAATCTCAAAATATTGTCATTAATCGTGTGTCTTTTAGTCAGTAATTCATCAGTGGAAAGACTTTTCTCCACAGTGAACTTAATCTGGACTGATAAAAAATCAGAAAAAAGAGTTGAAACAATTAAAGCTTTGTGTACAAGTGAAAAAAAACTTTCATTCCTCATTTGAAGAACTTAGTGTGAAGCTATATAGGAATGAACAGATCCTTAGAAAGATACATTCTTCAGACAAGTACTTGTAAAATGTGTGTGTTAGAAATCAGTGTGTACAATTGATCTATCATGTGAAAGACTTCCATGCATGCATCAATACAGAAATTGAATTTTATTGTTTATTTAGTAGGTTATTTACGACACTTTATCAACATCTAAGGTTATTTGCGTCTGAATGAGATCAATGTGATAATGCCGGTGAAATGAGTCCGGGGTCCAACATGGAAAGTTAGCCAGTATTTGCTCATATGGGTTGAGGAAAAAACCCGGAAAAACCTCAACCAGGTAACTTGCCCCGATCGGGAATCGAACCCGGGCCACCTGGTTTCGCGGCTAGACGCGCTAATCGTTACTCCACAGGTGTGGACTACTGAAATTGAACCTTTAAGATATTCTATAAATTTAATATGCGAAGTTCTATCGTTGTATCTACTGTTACATGTATTTTCTTTAACATTTCAATGGAGAGTGACTAGGTAAGCGTTTGTGGTTTTTCTTGAAATTGCCGATGTCCCCGCTGGAACATGAAATATTTGGTCAGACTATATGCAGGTGCATTAATTTAAAAAATGGAAAAAAACATATTGTAAGCCAGTGTAATAACGCATTTTAAGTATCTATATAAAGTAATCATAAAAATGCTGGAATTCTGAAGTTCGAATATGTAGAATGTCACGTAAGAATTTCTCCGTGTATGACTCTTGCTTTCTTTGCTCTCTCTTTCTCTCTAAAATTAACAAGAGAACTGTTAATGAGCCATGCCGAAACTTCCCCTTAACCCATTAACGCCCAGTGGTCTATTTATAGACCCTTGCACACTCGACTACATTCGATTTTTTTATTGGCGCCCCATTGATTCAATATTAATGATCATCATAAATATATCATGTAAGATGTTAACTAAATATGCGAATATTTTATTTTCCTTCAAAAATAAGAATTCATTAAGGTATCTTGGTTCGAATTAGTAAGGTATAAAATGATGTCGCACTGTGTAAAGAATATAATTAATTTCCCGTATTATAATGTCTCGATATTGTTATTGATTTGTGTTTTAGTAGTGTCAAGGTTACTACTATTGCATCGCACAAGAAAAACACAGATTTATGTAAAATGATTGGAGAAATATGAACTTAAACGGCTGCGGTCTTTAAATAGACCCCTGGGCACTTATGATATCACGTGAAAATAACAGTGTAGGAAGTTGTCATTGCACTCTGTACCGCAACAGTTGATATCAGCAAGTGACTGTCGGCAGTAGTACTGTGCTATTGCAAGTAGATTAGCATCTGAAAGATGATTAGCACCTATTCGATCCCCAGAAGTGAGACTGTATGCCCTAAATTGGAAATAAATGTGATACGATGTACATCTGCAGTGTATACATTTTTGAACAATGGATATATTCTTTTTTACTTCTAAGTACAGTGGTCTATAAAATATGCAATAATACTTCTCGACCAATAAAGAAAACCATGCATCCTATTTTCACCAACATATAACAGTAAACAGGGAAAAATTCAATCTTGTAATGGTACGATATATTGCTGTCCCGTGCTGTGGCGTCGTGGTCTAAGGCATCCTGTCTATGACTCGCGTTACGGAATGCACGCTGGTTCGAGTCCTCATGGGGGAAGAAATTTTGTCATGAAATTTCGGTCAGTTTATGGGACCGGTGCCCACCCAGCATTGTGATGCACTTAGGGAGCTACGATAGGTAGCAAAAATCCGGTTTCGCAAACCAGCTATAACGGCTGGGAGGATCATCGTGCTAACCACACGATACTTCCATTCTGATTGGATGATCGTCCACCTCTGCTTCGGGATGTGGACGTAAAGTCAGCAGCCGGCTGGTCGGTCTTGACCCTTTATGGGCTGTAGCGCCAAGGATTTACTTTTTTACGATATATTGCTTCATTTTCTTTCGTAATATTATGTCAGATGGTATCACATTTGACTAATTTCTTCTGTGGCCAACGTCACATTGAGGTTCTCTATTCCCTGCGTAAAAAATCTCTGGTAAGGACACAGCTGAAATGACGTCAGTAATAGGCACGACTTAGTCTTAGGCAGCAGAGTTGTGCTGAATGTGCCGATTGCATTGTACATCCTCATGCTCACGACACATAATTTGATAATTTTTTTATAAGTAGAGACCTTTTGCTCCACCTTCAGGATCTTGGTTTCCGGTTACAGAAACTGTGAGAGAAAACAGAATGGATGCCTTTACTCTTCAGG
This sequence comes from Periplaneta americana, assembly GCF_040183065.1. NCBI lineage: Eukaryota > Metazoa > Arthropoda > Insecta > Blattodea > Blattidae > Periplaneta > Periplaneta americana. The sequence continues at coordinate 101,649,498 of NC_091126.1, read as the reverse complement.
ATACGAAATTATTACAGAATGCAGTACGAGAGTCCTACAATTATACATTTGACACTAATAGTGAAATTCTGTTCGTGAAGTGGGATGACAACAGATGTGTACCTGTAGGATCAAACTTTGATGTAGGGGCTTCTGCAAGCAGGTGGGACAGAAATGTAAGACAGAATATAAGTGTGCATCAACCACAGGTCATATTTTTAGTAGGTTATTTTATGACGCTTTATCAACATTCATCAACTCGAGGAGTGAAATCTGGTATGAGGATAGATAGTAGAGGTTATTTCATGGCAAAACGACCCTCTCAGAAACACTGCCGGATGGAATGTTGTAAATGCAGACCAGTAACATTCCGCAAGAAGTGTGATGAAACTCTCTGTCAAAGATGCTTTGAGCCTTACCACACTCGGTAAAGACAGATATTACTAAAATAAATGTGTTTCATTATTGCTGCAGCATTGTATTGTTGCATTAAATACTAAAACTGTCATAAATAAATTTATTTATATTGGTGTAAATGTTTCTGGTTATACTACATTAAATACACAAAAAATACATTTACTTTATTGCAAATCAATGCGCAGATATCATAAGTGCCCAGCGGTCTATTTATAGACCGGGTGATTTTCAGCTACTTGGTGCACGGCAGAATAAACAAAACATATTCTTGGCATCTTATGGATTAAATTTATGAAATAGATATATTATTTTAGTTTTTTTTAATAAAAATAATTTGGACGTTAATGGGTTAAGGTGCTCACTGTAAATAGATCGCGAAAGTTGATAAAGAAATATACCGGTAATAAATCAGCTTTCCTTACTAAATGTAATGTGGCGAAATTAAACCTTGGATGAAAGACTATCAAGAAATTGTGTATGAACTGATGCAGCGAGATGGATGCATGAGTTTGCGTCACATGTCACGTGACAGGGTAGGTATGCACAAAGTTTAGCGAATACGCACTCTTGTTCCTTAATACTATACTCCCAAGTTTTGAATCCCTTACTTACAATGTGGGCAGTTAATTTTTATATTTGTTACTCTACTGTGGAGATATCTGTGTAGAGTTTGAGAGAAGTTTTATACTTGAGCTCATTAATAGTTCCCTAGTGGGATACAGGAACTGCATCCCGTGTCTACAATCCAGTCTAACGTCTCTCAGACCAGAGTCCTTATGTTCATGTTACCACAGATTTACGAACAGGAAATAACCCGCTCACACTTCTCTTTCATAGTGGCTGTTGGCGTGAAGCTTAATTTTAAAAGTGTATTTATTAATATAACCATTCTATTTAAGTTTATCCACCGCTGTAGAGTAACGGTTATTATGCCTCACCGTAAAACGACTGGTCCCGGGTTCAAATCCTGATTAGGATAACTTACCTGTTTGAGGTTTTTTTCTGGGGTTTCCCCTCAACCCAATAAGGACAAATGCTGGGTAACTTTCGGCGCTGAACTCAGGATTTGTTTCGTTGACATTATCGCTTTCATTTCATTTAGAAGGTATATAAACTTAGCAGTTGATAAAGTTTCGTAAAATAATCAACTTTAAAAGATTTACTTGGTAACATCTTTTTGTCATAAGAACAGCAGAAGACTTTGAGAACCATTCCCCAATTAATAAAATATTCCGAATTTTATGTGTCTGACAGATCAGAAATAATTACTTTAAATACATTAGAAATAAATTTTATTAAGCATATCAACTACAGTTTGCGGTGCAACTAGGGAATAGTACTGCGTAGCTATGGTCGTGCTCGAAACACACCAAAGACATGAAAGTTTCTGCGTTATTTGTATGATTCCTGTCGTTTTTTTTTTCAAGTTTCTTTGTTGTCCTGTCCAGTCTCAAGGAAGTCCTTCCATGTGTCCTTACAGTATGGATGTAAATAAAACAAATGTGTGATAAAAATATGAAAACAATCTGATATGGAATGTTGTGGTCACACTACATGGCTATTTGAAAACAACTGGATCATTCCCATCGAAGCAGAAGGCTGAGAAAAATATTTCCAATAAAATATGTAGACCTTTTTTTTTTCTTAGTAAAACGTGCCACGTATCTGAATTTTTATTAATGAGAAATAAGTGGACTTATGACTTGATATTGTTATAATAAATATTACATCCTAAACTAGAAAGAAGCGTGAGAAATATGAGGTAGATTGCACAACTTTAAATATTTCTTCAGTAAAAGCTGTCATTAAACGAGTGTTATTAAAATGTAATTGAAAGCACGTAGTAGAAGTTTGTTTTCTGAAAATTTTAACATTATTCACCAGACAGAGAGAGGTTTCTAATGATTTGGGTAGCCGGCGGGTATTCCCTTGAGAATTCTACACCATTTACACGTGTTTATGTGTCTCTGCTATACCTTGATGCCGAAATAAAGAAAGGGTTTTAAAATTGCATATTGATGCTGTAGGAGCTACCTTACAAAACTGCCATTCTACTCCGTCCCTTGCCTTTATTTTAAATTCTGAAAAGCACTTTCACGCCTTCATTTTTAAAGGCACTTAATATTTTACAACCAAAAACAAAGTGACGGAAGGACTTTATTCAAGATTATGATTCGGGAAAAGATTTAAAAATGTTTTTCGAGGAGACTACTTCCTTGAAGAATGTATTTATTTTAAGAGCTCAATTCCATTTAGCAGGCCTATGTCCCCTTCCTTTGACTCAGAATGGAGCCTTCGTAAGATTCTTATCTATAAAATATAGACCTTAATTTCATTCATAATGAATACACATTTTAAAACTATGAACCAAGAGACAGTGTTGTGACTATAAAAATGATGGGACTTAGAAATAAATACTAAGACATACAACAGAAATTAAGAATTCACTACAATATCAAGGATACAATAATAAAATGCAGCGTTCCGCACAAGACATAGGCTACTACAGTAGGATTTCAAAGGCACTACACGATCTCTATAGATCGGGAGGTGACACCTGGTATGTGAGCTGCGCAAGAAGGGAAAGGATGGGCGAATAGAATTTTTTTTACTTCATGATGGTTAATATAACACGAATCTACTCTCACGGAAATTCAGCTCAAACTAAAATGTAATCTACCCCCTCCATATCTCCAGTAATATAGCCACTGGGCATGAAACCCGCATGATAGGTCTTGCTTACTCTGCTATACTTTGTTATGAATGTGAAGCATCCAGATTAAGATAAGGGATGAAACTAAATTTACTAGAACATTCAGTATGTTTATGTAATGCTGTTAAAACAAAATGAAGATATTATGGAAGAACTGATTATTGTTCTAGGTTCCAGTTGTGTTTTAGGTATGTAGGCCTATGAAGTTAAAAACATGCTCTACTGGAGTCCCTAATATCATTCTGAACTATCATTTACAAGCCCTCCAATAATTGACAGTGACAGGCAGTGGTCTACTAGAGATGGTGGATGCAGACGTTTCGTCTAAAACTACGGTAGACATCTTCAGTCACGAGGCAAGCGTGGGCGAAATGATCTCGTTGGTGTGGCAGTAGCGACTGGTACGACAAATAACCAAATAACTGAATGAATAAATAATATAATTAATTAATTAATTGGAGGAAACGCAATTACAATGTATGCCTATACGATAAGTATCGCATCCTTGGAAGGCTCTTGCGACTCATCGCAAACTATATGTAAGCTCCTAGAATAAAGGCCATTTGTGTCGCTTCGTTAACGCCGTCCTGTCTCATTGAAGGGACTTGAGTTTTACAGGAGAAAAGCCGAAAAGATCATCAACTAGTAGAACTTTAGGTGGCCTGGTATTTAAACGAGCCAGGGAACTTTACCCACCACAGCAGGAAGAATATCGTATTTGAAGAGGCAGAAAGTGGCGTGCTGTTTCCTGCTCGGTCTTTTTAAGTTTTAGGCCTTTTCAGCCCTGAGATTCCTTATTCTACTTTTAGATATTTGTAATTATTTTCATTCTGTTATCTCGCGTCTCTTTAAACTGTACTATGACTTCTAATTTTCTTTGCTGGAGATAATATCTGTAACTGTGCCACCAACGTCAATACAGAGAAGGATTGAAGGAAAGGGATATCTCAAAATATATCTTCATGGAACAGTGAAGGGGCTTTTGTTTTGGTGTTTAAGTACGCTTCGTGTTTTTCCGTACATAAGAAGCATTACAAGAGTCCACCGATGTGGAGCAACGGTGGTAGCATGTCTGACTCTGAAACGAGCAAACTCGTGTTCAAATCTTGGTTGGAGCAAGTTACCTGGTTCAGGTCTTTTTCGGAGTTTTCCATCAATCCATCAAGAGAAACTGCTGGTTAACATTCGGCGATGAACTCTGTATTCATTTCGCTGGATTTATCACCATATCATTCAGATGCTAGATAGCCATCGTAGTTGCTAAAGTGTATAAATAAACAAATTATAAAAAGTTCGCAAGAGTTATGTCCGTATTCTTTGAGAGTGGGTTTTGTTTTTCACGAAATTTATTTTTCTTATTTTTTCGCTTTTGATGCATAATTTTCCTCTCACGCAGAAAACCCTTTTCACTTTTAGTTGAGTAACTCTAATTACGACCAAATACCAGTGAATAACGTCGTGTCATTCAGGATAACACTTAATAATTACTTTGACTGATGACGACGAAGGAATTGTTTGAATTAACTGTGCGGAATTTCCGGTGCTGGACATTCATTCAAGTTGTTTCAATCTATATAATTTTAGGGACAAATTATGTACTATGTAACGTATGGTTGCAATACCTTCAAAATCTTCGCTCTCCTCTCTGCGGGATATAACGTGTAGGTGACACAAATTTTTCGTTGGAATTGTGAGATGCTGAAAAGCACATGTGAAGGGATGGTAGCAAATGTGTCCTCTTATCATCAAATACTAACTACTCGTATCAATCAAACTAATACGAAACAGTCCTTAGAAATGTTAGCTCCAGTAAATATTTCGATACAATATATTATTATGATGTAGGGTAAACATTGGTAACTTCGTGGCAGTGGTTATTTCGTGATACTTTTTCTTTTCTCTTTCGTAAACTAACCAATGGTGTTACGAGATTCAAATTTCCGCCAAGGGATTGCATATGTTGTCCAGTTTCCAGAAACATACAGCTACGCTTTGTGTCACTATTGTAGCTGCTTCAGTAAGCTTTTATGTTTGGAGAGAGCAAGTTAGCGTCGACTTCTCAGGCGTACAAATTTTGTGAATGTCTGTAATTACATTACAGGCTTATTACTAAAGATAAGTATATGATATTTGGTACAAAGATTTATTATATCTTAATGAAATTTTAGGAGATGTTTTTGGAATGTCGCCATATAGGCTTAGATTTACTGATAAAAATCTTAACTTTTTGAGGCGAAATATTGTTGAGTATTAAGTGTTACATTTTATATTATTTTTAAAATTGTATTAAAATACGAATTTTAGAAATCTGAGGATTAGATGTGATGATAAAAGAGAAATAGGGGACGCAATGGGTTCAGTGTAGCTTCTGTTTGATTTGTTATCATGCTAAGTGTTAATGATAAGTACTAGATGAATTACTTGCAATAATTGTGACAAAGATGAAACATGGCTCCACCATTTTGGACCGGAGACAGAGGCAGACAATGGAGCGGCATCATGCAAATTCACCAAAGAAATAGAAATTCAAAAGTGCACCTTCAGCAGGAAACATTATGGCTACTGTGTTTTTCGATTCAGAAGGACTCTTGCTTGTGGACATCATGCCACACGGAATCACCATTAATTCTGACGCGTATGTGGCAACTCTCAAGAAACTTCAAGCTCGACTGAGTCGTGTTCGACGACATCGGGAGAAGCAGGATGTTCTGCTATTGCACGACAACGCACAGCCATATGTCAGTCACAAGACCACAGACCAGATCAGAAAATTCGGATAGACGACACAGAAACATCCGCCTTACAGTCCTGAGCTGGCACCGTGTGATTACCATCTCTTTGGTAAACTGAAGTATCCCTTCGCGGAACGAGGTTAGAAGATGACTCCCTTGTGCACGCTGCTAAAGAGTGGTCCAGACTTTTACCGTGCTGGTTTACAGGCCCTCATTCCTAGGTTACGTAAGGCAGTTGAAAGGGACGGGAATTATGTGGAAAAGTGACATTTTGTTCCTAAAGGATGTATCTACATTCTGTGAAAATAGCAATCCTGTAGGATAAAAATATAATTTTTAAACAAATGTTATGCATTACTTTTGGAGTTACCCTAGTAATATAGGCTAAAGTAAAGTCCGTAATAAAAGTGTTCACCTTTTCAGGGCAAAGAAGATGCCTTTTCAATTTCAATTTTTACTTTGATTTCATTCTTATTATGTGTTAATATGTATTTCTATGTTTTCTTGCTATGAATATTAGACGGAATTACTATGTTTGAACTCTTGTAACAATAAATGAGAATTTCATTTGACTTTAATGAATTTTTACACAATTCTTCTACCCCTCACGAAATTATCAATGTAATATCACGAAATTACCAAGGTTATCACGAAATAACCACCCTTTTAGCTTAAGTTGTAAAAGTGGTTTTTGGCACTTGTTCAAGAACGTATCCAATCTTTTATGTCTCCAGATTTTTACAGCAAATTATCGTCTTTTAGATGAAAAAATCACACATTTGCATTATAAATTAATTTTCATGAAATTATCACGAAATTACCAATGTTTACCCTACCGAAGTACATATGATATTTCCGTGCAGAAATTCTGCGTCATCATGTGTGGACATTGTGCCACTGTCATACATCTAAGACACAGTGCATGAGGGAAGGCCATTAGAGGGAACCCAAGAGGTGGAACTTAAACTGAGATTATTCGATTCAGCATCGGGATGGGAATCCGGTGTGGCTCAGTGGATAGAGCGTCAGCACGTAGAGCTGAAAACCCAGATGCAAATCCCGGTGCCGGATAGAATTTTTCTCCGTTCTACTCATCCTTCATTTCGATACAAGTCGAGATAAAAAAAATAAGTTATTATGAATATTCAGTTTGAAAGTTTGGAGGCACATAACCCTTGCTTTTTTAATGTTGGTAATGGAAATAGGCTAAATCAGTATTTTCTTATGACGTCACTGACTTGGTTGGCGAATAAGTCAATCCAGAACTCCTAGTAGGATTTGGTGATAAGGAAAGATTATGAACAGGTTTGCGTCCCTTATTTCAGAACTTTGTCACATTCAGAACAGGGCATAGCGCAACGACTGCACTCCTTAAAGTGACTGGGGATACACGTGAAGCTTTAGTTAAAGGTAAAATCACAATACGAACACTTTTAGACTACTCCAAAGCGTTCTATACTGTAGAATTTCACTTACTCATTGCAAAATTGAAGGGTTCAGAACCATAAAGGACCAATCGCCATTTACTAAAACCGTAGAAAACAAGGGTTACAATGAAGTTATTACCATAATTCAATGGAAACATAGGGGAGAGTCGGGTAGTATCGGACATCGGGTAATATCGGACAGTGAGTTTCTTTCATCTACCACACGATGATAGTACCTGATTGACATGGTTACGTTTCTGTGATGTCGCATAGAGAAACGTAACCATGTCATTCAGGTACTACCATATGGTGGTAGATGAAAGAAACGCACTGTCCGATATTACCCGATGTCCGATACTACCCGACTCTCCCCTACAGCAAGTAATATAAAGTATACACATTAAAACTGAATGATATGTCAATTTTCATTAAACTATGGTATTCACTTAACTTTAACCCTTGCTTTTCCGTTTTTAATAAATAGCGCTTGGCCCACTATGGCTATGAACCCTTCAATTATAAGCACTGCATTTTTGTGACTATTCGACTTATAGAATGCATTTTCCATATTGGCCAATAATGTTTCAGAACCGCAATACTGTAAAATCAATCACTCACAGTTGTGTTTCTTGATAATATGCTTTGTAAGGAAGCGTCTTATCTGATAAGAAGACTTGTAAAATACTTCAGTGTCAACAACAGAAAATCAAGAAATGCAAACAAAATTTAACTTTGAAAATTGCGTTTTCAGTAACTGTAACTTAAAGTAATAACAAATGTCTGTAAAAACCTTCCGTGTTGTTATTCTGTTAATGTAACATTTCAGCTTATCTTACTTTTGAGGTTAAGTATTGTTTCATTTCATATTTCCACTCTGAGTAGTTGGCAATAATGTTTAGTATGCCATGATAGGTAGCAGTTTGTTTTTGAACTTCATTACAAGGAAACATAATAATGTCTTATTGCTAATAATTATAATTTACTTACTGTAAGTAATTAGATTTTGCATGTTATTTAATTTAATCTTTGAATAATCTAATTAAATTGCACTCGTGGTTTCATCTTATTTGCATAATTATCAGTAGGATGAAACAGCACTCGTGCAATTACTACAGAAAATGCTTTAGCGTGGATGGACTTCTACCTTCGTGAACGCCAACAGTGCGCATCTATTAATAATCTTGGCGACCGTTGCAGCTCAGTTGGTTAAGGCGCTTGCCTACTGATCCGGAGTTGCGTTCGGGCGCGGGTCCGATTTTCTCTTGGACTGATTACCTGGTTCGGTTTTTTCCGAGGTTTTCCCCAACCGTAAGACAAATATCACGTAATCTATGGCGAATCCTCTACCTCATCTCGCCAAATATCATCTCGCTGTCACCAGTCCTATCGACGCTAAATTACCTCATAGTTGATACAACGTCGTTAAATAACCAAGTAAAAAATTAATAATTGTTATTCTATTTAACATACCACGAAGACTGGGGTACACAAAACTCTGTGCTAGGACCTTCACAATTCTCTATTTATATCAATATTTCTTCCAATCTAACATACTGCTGATACCATATTTATGCTCACGATATACAAATCTATCTCCATACTCGACCTAACTATCTAAATGACGATATAACTATAGTTACTAATGACTTGAAATCAATTTCCTTATGGCCGAGAACGAACAGACTTAATTTAAATGCAAGGAAGTCGCAGGCTATCTTAATAGAACGATAAAAAATCGAAGTGTGACGTACAAAATTTGCCACCGGTAAATAATACCACTATCCTATACAGCTTGACTGTGAAGAACATAAGAGTTTCTATGAATTGATACCTGGAATGGAATGTCTAGTATATGTTTATTTAATTTCAGATTAAGGCTATACGAAGGTGATAACTTAATTTATAAGCTACTATAAGTCACTTTAAGGGGGGATGTAGGGCGGATATAACCAAAAATCACATTTTTTAAAAAGTGGTTTAAAATAAACTTTATAGTCTTGAGAATGTGTCCACAAAATTTTACGGCCGAATTCCAATTATAAATGGGCTTTAAAAATTTAAAGAGCCATGGCCGCTCTGTGCCACGCCCACTTTTTTACCAAATACCCCAGTCATCCTTCATTTTCTCTCTTTTTGTACATGCAAACGATTGGAAAGGCTATATGTTTGAGTGTAGATGGCTGTGAGCAGGAGTACCACGTGTATTTTAGGCGGTAAGAGCATGCTTGCTTTGATTTCTTGGTTTGGAGGTAGTAAACACGTGTTTGTTGTGAAGTTGGTTTTGTAAGTTTTGTCTTCCACGAGTGTTATTTATACAGTATGCCTCGTTTCAGTAGCAGTGTGTTTAGAAAAGTGAAAAGAAGTATTATAAATAATACAAAAAAAAACGTGTGTGTGTGTTCAAGAAAAGGTTAGGGCTGTACCAACTCTCAATGTAGAAGGACAACAGAGCAGGTCTAGCATAAAGATTGGAGAAGGAATTGAATTTCAAAATAATGTTGATGAAAGTAAATTGAATACAGGGTTTAGAATAATTGATTTGTCCATTCTTTCCTCTGCCATAAACAATGCCTGTTGTTGCTCAACTTGTGGCTCCAAATCACTCAAAATTCATGATGATGAAAACAGGTTTGGTGTTGTTTGTACTCTCCATATAGTGTGTGACAATTGTGGATTCGATTCACAATTTAAAACTTCTAATAGAAAAAATAATGCATATGAAGCCAATATTAGATTGACTTACAGCATGAGATGTGTTGGTGTTGGGAGGGAAGGAACAAATTTGGTTTGTGGTCTCATGAACATGCCTCCACCAACAATACGTTACACTGATACTAATAATGTGCTACTAAAATCCCTGAAAAAATTGTGCGATGAGTCTATGACAAAAGCAGTCTCTGTAAATGATTGTGATGGAAATGATCTATCTGTGTCCTGTGATGGTACTTGGATGAGGCGTGGATTTTCCTCCCTCTATGGTGTATCGACCGTAGTCAGTATCGATACAGGTAAAGTATTAGATGCCCAAGTACTGAGTAAGTACTGCACTACATGCTCCACCAGAAAGAAAAGTTTAAATAAAAATGAAGAGGAGCAATGGGAACAAAATCATGCTAAGTCTTACTGCAAGAATTATCATGGTTCTAGTGGTGGGATGCAGGCAGCAGGAATGAAATTAATTTTTCATCGCTCCCAAGAGAAATATGGTGTACGCTACGTAAAGTACTTGGGAGACGGTGATTCCAGTGCCTTCAAAAGTGTGTTTGAAAGTGAGCCATATGGATCAGATTGCCCTATTGAGAAGCTGGAGTGTGTTGGACACGTCCAGAAACGTATGGGTTCTAGGCTGCTGAAACTTACCAAGGATATGAAGGGTAAGAAACTGGAAGATGGTAAGGGGATTGGAGGAGCTGGACGACTAACTAAGAAGGAAATCCAGTCAATACAAATGTATTATGGAGCTGCCATCAGACAGAATGTGGGTAATTTGGACAGTATGCAGCATGCTGTATGGGCAATCTACTTCCACAAGTTATCCACAGATGCCAAACCCCAGCATGGTTTGTGTGGCGAGTGGTGTCCATACAAGAAGGCACGAAACAATGCACAACAATACAGCCACAAACATAGTCTACCAGAGCCAGTCATAAATGCCATGAAACCAACTTTTAGGGCTCTGGCCAAGCCAGATCTCCTAAAGAAATGCGTTCATGGCAAAACTCAGAATCCCAATGAGTCTTTGAATCAGCTGATTTGGAAGCTCTGCCCTAAAACTCTGTTTGTGTCTTCTACAGTAGTACAAATAGCCACATTGGATGCTATTTTGGTCTATAATGATGGCAATGTAGGGAGAATAAAAACTCTTCAGGAACTTGGATTTGAACCAGGTGCGTTCACAATAAACATACTCCAAGGTATCGACAGCAGGAGAATCGACAGTGCCAACGCTGCTCTTCAAAAAATACAACAAGAGGCACGGCAGAGAAGATCCCTGAAGAGGAAGGAAGCTGAGGACCTTCAGGAAGAACAGGAGTATGGTGCAGGGGATTTTTAGAGGTGCAAAAATGGATATGGCATGTCACATGTGTATAGAAATCTTTACAATAAGTTTTCCGTACTTTACATTTTTCTATAGTTAAGGAACATTTTCTCAGAAACTATTTAAGATAAAGCAATGAAATTTTGCACATATATTTATCACTGAATTATAAAAGTTTTCCTGCAGAAAATTTATTTCACATGTGAATTGAAAGTTTTTACATTAGATAAAGTAGTAACATTTAATAAAGCATATTACCATACATATTAAAAAATATATTTTGAAAAAGGTATTTGATATTTTAAACTTCTGTCTGCAGGGATTGGTTAGATATAGTATTGAGAAAATGTACACAAAATTTCAAATCAATATGTCCAATAGATATTGAGAAAATGTTCCTTATCTTTCTATACATCAGGTTAGGATACATTGGCTTATAACTCCGCTTCCATATATGCTAGGATATTGTGAATCGGTACTGAAGCACATACATTGTCAGTTATCCTACCAGATTTCAAATTTATGGCTTCAAAACTGTGGAAACCATGATGAATACAAAAAACGGTGCGCTTCCGGCCTACATCCCCCCTTAATCTATATGCGATATCTAAAAAGAATTATATCTTAATCCAGGAGAGGTCGCTACATACAGTGTTGTTCGGATGGTCGCATACACGGAATTTAGCTGCTTCTTTCGCCCACTTCTTTAAATGTCAGTAGTGAATAATTTTATTACGTGTCCCATGTCACACGCATTCCGGAATTTGGTGTACATATGCTGGCGAATTTGAGCAGATCTGTGTTCTATCGTACCGCCCCTCTCAAGAGCGATTTCTATTTGCCGCAATTTTTCCAGTGATTTCTTGAATTTTCGATCAATTGCTGCTACGGTTTTATTTAGAATCTAGACACTTTCGTAGACACTGCATTTTTTTCAGAAAACTGTTCGTGAATGTTTTTCCGTTTCACTTTGGGAGGGGTGATGATTCATAGCAACCGGAAATGACAACGGTTGTCGTGTTGTATGCTGGAGGAAGCGGTGTAAAGTGTCCGACTTTCCATCATTATCACACTAAAATGTCTGTCCTTCCAACGTGACAGTGTCACTACTGACATGTTGCTCTAATAGGCTATGAAAACCCTGTGCAATTCGCCTGTCTGTATACGTTGGAGCCGTGTTGTCCGCTTGGTAATTCTGCATCACTTCATTCGCGATTACCTGTACCACAGCATGAGGGTTACACACCATTCTGCGAAACACACAATAGTCTACACGTATTCCATATACAGTATTCGTTAGTGTAGGAAGAGTCCTGTGCCCTTAATCTTACTAGTAAAGTATCAGTCACGGACATCTCTCAGGTATGTGCCGGATCACCTATTTACACTAGAGTCTTCAGGTATAGTGTTGGCAATTAATACTGTAGTTTCAAACATTACAGGCGCGTGCCCCACTTTCATAAGCCATATTATAGAGGTTACGGGCGATTTCGAAACGCCGCACTTCGCACCAGTTATGTACTTTGGCCCCATACTTGTCCGCAGAAAGTTTAGTGACAATTCTCGTCGGAAAATCCAAAGTCTTTCCTTTTTAGTAAGATTCCGCAGTTTAAAACACAAACTCCAGGGTCATTTTTATTGTGACAACATCGAAAGTTACTGAAAATCTCGGTATATCACAAAACACTTGTATACATGTAGGAAAAATATGAACGTAGTCATTGTTAGTCTGTGTTTGAGGAAATGAAACATAGCCTCCACATAAAAAACTGTAACTGATTCAATCTCCTATATATTGGAAACATACTTATTTAGTTATATTATGTACACACATACTATATATGCACGGTGTCTTTAATCTTTAGGGTCAAAATACTGCAGATGGTAGAGGACTGTAAGCTGAGTAATTTGAGATAGAGAACCAATGTTCCGAAATGCATATTTCATACGCCACGAGATCTTGAGCTAGTATTGCTAGTGAGGAAAGTTTTTGTAAGCTACTTTCGTTCATAACAAACAACTGCCTGCTACGTTAATATTTTGTGGACCTAGCTTGCAAAACCTTAAATTCTACTGTACACATTCGCTTCTCTCCACGGTGACATTAATTTCTGTTTACAGTTTATGCCTTGTTGCCGTAGATGGAGCATTACTTGTCACAGGAACTAACAGACATGCACTTAATGTATGGTGAAGAATGATGTAATGCCCGGAAAGCCAAACGGATATACAGAGAAAAGTTTTCCACCTTCTGAATTGGAAGACTTTCCTCACTGTAAGGGAGCAAAAATTTCACTACGGGTGAAAGCAATAGGACCAAATGGTTTTGAACCCAGAGTTCAGTTCTGTGAATTGTTCATCCAGCGTTGTGCTACAGTAACGAAATTCCCTCAGTAATCTCCACACAGTATCCTTTGAAGCATGCATTTCTTGGGGAAGTTGACGGGTGCTTATTGATGGCGTTTCTCCACACAGTCCAACACTATTTTCTGAAAGTTTGATGTGCGATCAGTTCTTTGCTTAGCACACTGGCAAGCTCTGTGAAATTTGGACGACACAGTCTCTCTTGAGTTTCTATCCACGGCGAGAAATGTCTTCCAATTCGTATGACGCCAGTTGGGAATCTTTGGTCCGTACATTTGTTTGGGTTTCTGGGCACTACACCCTGCGGAACCATGCATTAAATGCGTGTCTGCTAGTTCCTGGACGAATAATGCTCCATCTTCGACAAAAAGGCATGACCTTTGAATAGCGTACAGTACAATTGTTTTGCAAGCTAGGTCCACCAAACGTCAATACAGCAGGCAGTTGTTCGCTATGCAAAAAATGCAGCTTAAAAAAGCTTTCTCATACGTATTACTCGTTCAAGATCTAGTGGCGTCTGAAATATGCATTTCTGACCATTGATTCCCTATCTCAAAATACTCAGTTTACGGTCCTCTACCTTGTTTAGAATTTTGACCCTGAAGGTTTGAGACACCCTGTATGCATATATGTATATATTTAACCCATCGTTCCCATCTCGGAACATACGTACCCTTTCACGGAGGTTTCAGTAATACAAGGAACTTAGTTACATTTATTTTCGGTAAGAGAGAGGACAAGAGGTAATCTCATCGCCTCAAACGCCACCTAGAATATAACTGAGGTATTACTAGGACAAGAGAGAGGAGAAATTTGGTCGAGTCTCAATTTAGGATTAGAGATCTTAAACGTGCCGGAAAACTCCAACACGGGACAACCGGTTTCAAGCCCCCCTCCGGTGAACTTGCTGTCCGGATTTATACGTCCTGAAAATTTCATCTATCCCAGCCAGATTCGAACCTGCAACGCTTCTAAACCACTGGGTACAACACATTTGTATATAAGCCTAGTGTAATGCATGAAAGGTTGATTTGGATGCACTGTTTTCCGTCTGTGTTGAAAACAATTGCACGTATGTTCATATCATTGCAGCTTACTGAATAATTCTAGGTAAATAAATTCTTGTGGAATTACACAAAGTGTATACCTAGGGAAATTACTTGTTTACACAGAAAGTGAATTTTGTTATTTTGTTTAATCGAATAGGTCATAGCTGAAAGGGCATGAGTAATAAAAAGAAAAATTTTCAGAAAGAGTAAAAAAATCTGTTTCTAAGACTAACTTTGTAATATTGATACTAGCAGAAAACAATTTCAACAAATATATTCGTTTGGGAATATTTGCATAGTTTGATTTTAATTAATACTTCCTAGTTGCTGAGAAAAATATATATATTAATTTGGATGACTCATGACATTTCTGCAATGAACACTTCTTTTGTTAGATTTTTTGGAGGATTAGGGTGATCTATGTAAAATGATCTATTTAATAGTGTTTCATTGCGTTAGATAAACTTGGGAGACTTATTTTATATTACTTATATTACATTAAGTCAATACAAAATCAAAATGGACAGTACATGATGAAACAGGTGTTCAGAAGAAAATGAATCTTGGATTATTTGTCAGTAATTTTTACTTTACAATGCTCTAATCCTCCTGATCATTTTCTACATCGCAACCTGTTACAGTAGGCCATTCTGCAAGTTGTTCATAAAACTCAAGATATTCTGCAACAATATATCGTTTAATTTTAGCTAACTCCTCTAGCTTTTTGGCGTTGATTGGCACCTTCCCTCCAGGGTAACAAAGCTCTGTTGGCAAAGTTGGCTGCTTCCTCTAAGGATGTAGCAGATGGAACTTTTCTTCAGTCATACCGTCAATGAACACTTCCGTCACCACCATACCAGGATTATTCAAGTCATATTTGAAAGGCATAAACTTAGATGGTGCGAAATTAATTTTCTGTTCTTTAGAGATTTTCCCCATGCTGCTTTCTGACAGACACGTTTTCTTGAAAGACTCAGGCCATCATCTCTGAACTCTAGTATAGATTCTTCATTAACAGTATCAAAGGAGAAATTTTTACTTGTTCTTTTTATTAATATAATGTACTCTTATGGTGTGTAGACTCTATCATGGCGTCTGATTACTTTCTTAAAAACACAGAAATCGCGGTCATTAGGTAAACAACTATGACCACGAAGAGAGAAATAATGTTCAAAAATCTCTTTGTAACAGTTAGAAGAAGGCAAAATCTAATCACTATGTTATTTTTATTTTGTCCGGCATATCCACCAGAAAATAAGCAAAGTTCTGTTACACTGGATGGAATATGTTTCTTTAATGTAGTCATACAAAAGAGTAGCAAACTTCATTACTCCCTTTCTTGCCTTGACCCTCATGATAAACATAAAAATTTGACAGTCCTGTTTTTAAGGCGAGGGAGCACTCAGATTTGTGAAAAAATGGCCAAAAAATGCATTTTTTGTTTTATGCATATAAAATTACCTTGATGTTTCAGCTTTCTAAAAATGGTTTCACTTCTGCCCTCCGACCATTTAAAGGTCTTTAAATGGCCGTTTAAATGCCTTGGTGCGTAACACATGCGTGGGCGTGTCATCTCCCTGCTACCTGCCAAGCGAGAAGCATGAAAGTAATGTAATTTGTTTGTTATAAATTCATATTTCCCGCAAAAGGTCAGGTGACAATGTGTGTGGTAAGCCTGCAAGAATGAGGGATATTTCTGTAAGAGTCAGCACTGCAAGAGCAGAGCTTCCAAGTTTGTTTTTGTATAAAAAAGAAACTCTGTTTGTTGTTGGTCGTACTTTCACACGTGTTTCACAGTACCTTCATTGTTCCAGGTTAACTTGGTCGTTATATTAGATTGTAGAGTGTTTATAGTATTTTTGTTTACTTGTTTCTGATATAAACTCGTTTTTGCAGTTATTTTAGTAGTGTATATAGTGAAGTTATAAAGTTATATAATTTACAAAATCACGTGTAGGTTAGAAAATTTTTCTATATAGTGTTCATTAGATTTTTACATAGCTTAGGTTTATTTCGAGTGATATATTATAATTTAAAATGGGTAGAATGTCAAAAAAGAAATTAAAAACAAGATTATTGGTGCACAAGAGGTGGAATAAGAATGATAGGCCTACACCAGACATTGAACCCCAGCCTTCTACTTTAGTTGAAGAAAATAGGCCCACTGCTATTCCTATAGCTACAGCTGATTCACGTCCTTCAGCAAGTGTGAGAAAATTATCAACATTCAATGTAGAGCAAGATAATTTAGGCCTTCTTATAAGTGAGAGTAAAAGGGCAAATAATTATTTGTTATTCCATACAAGTATGTTGGAAAATTTATTTCAAAGTTTGATATGTGTCAAGTGTGGTGCCACAGGTCTGAATACAGTGGTAGAAGATTTTCAAGGTTTTGCTGCTAATGTAACTGTGAAATGTCCTGCCTGCCAGACATGCTGTGCACAGACATATACAAGCCCTCGTGTCTCCTGCAAATCATCATCTAGACCACCATTTGAGGTAAACAAAAGGGTAGTGTCTGCTTTTTCAGACTTTGGTAGGGGGTATGCAGCCATTGAAAAATTTTGCATGTCAATGGGGATGCATGTCATGAGCAAGTCAACTTACAATTCACATTTACAAGATAGGGCAGAAGATGACAAAATATTGCGTCATAATGTTTTAGATATGGCACATAATGCTGTTCGAAAAGCATATACAGGTCTGAATCAAGATCAGGGTCCTGAAAATGTTGTAGACATAACTGTGTCTTATGATGGAAGCTGGCACAAAAGAGGCCATATGTCACACTATGGTGTAGGCATAGTTATTGATGTATTGACTGGTCTTGTCATAGATTTTGAGGTACTTTCCACATATTGTGCCACATGCAGTAACAAGGTAAAAACTCTCAATAAGGACAGTGAGGCATATAAAGAATGGATGCAAAACCATAAAGAAAGTGGTGAATGTGAGGCTAATTATAGTGGGTCTGCAGGGTCGATGGAGGTGGCAATAGCTGAAGTTCTGTGGAAATGTTCAGTAAATGTATGTGGCATGCGATATGTTACTATGCTCTCCGATGGTGACTCTAAAGCTACAGTCCCTGAAGGTGTATGGAAACGAAGTAAAGTTACAGAAAGATGAATGTATCAATCATGTATCTAAAAGACTGGTGACAGGATTGAACAATATAGTGAGTGAGTGGAGAGCAAAGCATGTGACAGTCGGTGGTACTAAAACAGGCAGACTGACAAAGGAAACAATCCTAAAGCTGCAGCTGTATTATCGGCAGGCAATTAAAAACAATATTCCAAATGTGCAACACATGAAGACTGCAATATATGCCACTCTGTACCATGCAATGTCTACAGATGAAAAGTCTCAACACTTAAAGTGTCCCGGCGGAGCATCATCATGGTGCTTCTACAATCGTGCTACAGCCAGAGGTGAAATACCACCAAAACATGACAAGACCACGATGACAACAGTACTGGATTCCTCAGTAGTAGCTAAAATAATACCTGTGTACCAAAAGCTTGCCAGTAATGAACTTCTTGAAAGGTGCAAGCAAGGCAAGACACAAAACACCAATGAATGTCTACATAGTGTCATATGGAACTATTGCCCTAAGACTGTTTTTGTGGCAAAAAAGAAAGTGGACGTTGCTGTTACTTCAGCTGTTAGTGTTTTTAACATGGGTTGTGAGGTTAGTGAAAAACTAAAAGAATCTGCAACTGGCTTGGACATGAGTGAGAGTGGAGTGAAAGTAAGTGTGCAACGCGACAAGCGAAGAATTAATCAGAGTGAAGTAACACACAATACTGGACACCGTTCAATCAGGAAAAGGTTGAAGTTCTCTAAAATGGCTTCTCAACACCAGAAAAAGAGAGCAGAGGGAACCACATATGGAGCTGGGCAATTCTAAGGTAACATATCATGTTAGAAGCATGTTTTATTTCAATGTTATTTTTCTCCCATTTAAATTTTTAATATGCTGACAACTTCAAATGCCTATTACAAAAGAAGTTGTGACTCAATAGAGTTGAAATTTGCCACACATATAAACGAAAATGTAATAAAAATAGTGACATATGCTTTTTTCCAATCTGCATGCAGGAGCTGTGCTATCATTAAAAGAAAATAATAATTATAATAAAATTCATTATTTTTCTTAAATATGAAAAATAATATTTTTTTTTAGAAGAAAGAAACATGATAAAACAAAAAGCATATGTCACTTTGTTAGTGCAACTCTTAGGAGTATACAAAAATAATTTTATTGATTTTCTCCAAAAACTTTTTTTAAATAGCAATTTTTATACGTTAATGAATAAATTAATGTAATAATTAATATCTCAAAAACTAATCGAGATAATGTAATGAAACTTGGTACAGATGTTTCACTTACAAAATGAATTATGAAGTAAAAATTTCAAATCATTTGGTTAAAAAATTTGGAAAATACAAATTTCAGTGCTCCGTCGAGTTATAGATACCAAATACATTAACCCACAACTGCCTCAAATAAAACATTTCCTGAAAAGGGACATGAGGCAGAGGTAGGTTTTACATATAATCATATGTAAGTCCACAAATATATTCATTTTTACAAAGTGATTCTACTTCCTTTATTTTTCTGTAGAATTTTTCTGTCTTCTCCTATGAACCATTAGTTCACCCACTGCAGCTATCTTCACAGCCTCACATTGATGTGGACAACGTACCTTGGCAGATAATTCATCACTTTGAGAACAAGTGTCTATCTGTGGCTGCACAAAGTTCAAATTGAAATTGCCATTGAAAAATTTTAAGTAGAATTGTACTTGATATCAACATGAGAATATTGCGTCAAAAAATTCTGGTGCATTATTTAACATCCAGCTTTTCATACAAGTAATGGAGTTCCCTTCCATAATAGTGGGTTGATTTTTTATGAAAAGAATTTCTATTCTGTTATTTTGCGACGAACTTCTCCAGGTATGTTACTACCCTTGGTGAATGATGTAATAGTAATTAAACACGAAAAACAAAATGAATGCGGGGATAGCAGCTGTTCTGATCAATATTAAAATTTCCTTGAACATTTTGTTCACTGCAGATAAGACATGAATCACGACTCATACCTTTCCTGCAAGGACTGCAAATTTACAAGCCGTGAAACTCTGTGCACAAGCTCTTGACACATGCCCTTGTTCTTCAGAATGGTAGATCTACCTTTTAGCTATGCGTTTCAATGCAAACATGTTTCTGAAAAATGTTGATTCATGCCTTTTCTGCAATTACCGATTCAATTGTGTATAACAAACAGACACATAGGCCTATGGGAATCTTCACAAATTGTTAGAGCTCTTCAGCAAATACGTTATTCCTTCAAGTTATCAATTTATGAAATATAGAAAATGTGTTGAGAAGGTGACACATACTCTTTTGTTATACTTTTCATACGTTCTGTAACATTTGATTTTCTATACTTATCATTTTGCAAATGATATTGCCACTTACAGCCACTTTTTATAAACTATTATTCAAGAGACCTTTAAATAAATAAAATTTAAAAAATGGGATCAAAATAAAACAATGAACCTTCGTTTACTGTGCACTGCTCTATAGTAAAAGAAAATGAATATATTTTATGTCATTTATGATTCTTGTTTTTCATATATATAATGCAGTTAATATTTATCAATTACACATGAGGTACTTTATGTGTGTACTGTAATAATTTCCAATTGTGTTCTATTTACATAAATCGGCATGTAAAAGTGACATGAATCTTGAGAAAAATAGACTGTTTTCGTTTTCCCCGCATAAAATTTAAGTTTATGATAAGGGATACTAATAGGCTACATTAACAATAAGGCGCTCTGCACGAAGGTCAGTGACTACCTGGCTTGTCCTGAAATACTGAACTCTGAGAAATTCACAATTAATAATATTTCTACATAATATAGTATAACGATTAACTTCTCTGAAATATGTGGATCTGGAAACATACTGAACACCTCATTGTCTCGTTTATACCTTCATCTCATGGAAGATGAATTATTTTGAAATATTGATAGGCATGATTTTGAGTTCATTAACATATCTCGTTTTTATATTTGAAATAACTACTCATTAATGATCTACTAATGTAATATTTTATTGTCATCATTCCAAGATAAGTGGATTTTATAGATATTAAATATGAACAAAATTCGTCTACTACCATAAGAGCAATCTCCATGAGCAGAAGAACGAGCAGACAAACGTACAGACGGATAGACAGCATGCCCGAAAAGGCTACCTGGAGCACTACCGCTACTAAACTACTACAACCATTACATTTACTACTATTAATGTCGCTAATAGAACTGCTACCGTTACTGCAACTGCTACTATTAACGATAGTACTGTTATTGCTAATTGCTACCTCCAAAACCACTACAATCGCTATTAATCCTACCGCTATTAATATTACTATCGTTACTACTACACCCACTTCTGCTGATACGAAACTAAACACCATTACTACCACTATTATTTTTTATTTATTTTATTGGGTTATTTTACGACGCTGTATCAACATCTAGGTTATTTAGCGTCTGAATGAAATGAAGGTGATAATGCCGGTGAAATGAGTCCGGGGTCCAGCACCAAAAGTTACCCAGCATTTGCTCGTATTGGGTTCAGGGAAAACCCCGGAAAAAACCTCTACCAGGTAACTTGTCCCGACCGGGGTTCGAACCCGGGCCACCTGGTTTCGCGGCCAGACGCGCTGACAGTTACTCCACAGGTGTGGATACCACTACTATTACCATCGCCAATATTAAGTACTATTACCGCTACTATATTTCCCACGATTAACGACACTACTAGTATTGTTACTACTATCGCTACTACCACTACACTCGCTACTAATGATATCGCTATTAATAATACTATCGTTACTACTACACCCGCTATTAGGCCTACTGCTACCGATACTAAACTACTATCATCATTACAACTACTACTATTAATATCGCTAGAAGTACTGCTACTACTATTACAACTATTAACGATACTGCTATTATTGATACTACTACCGCTACTAATGCTACCGTTATTAATAATATTACATTTACTACTACACCCGCTGTTACCACTACCGCTACTAAACTACAAACACCATTACAACTACTACTACCACTACACCCGCTACTAATGCTGCCGCTGTTAATAGTACTACTGTTACTACTACACCCGCTATTATTACTACCGCTATTAAATCACTACTACCATTACAACTACTACTATTACTATCACTAATAATACTGCTACCGCTACTACTTCTGCTACTATTAACGCTACTGATACTACTACCACCACCACCATCACCACCAATACTATTACTACACCTGCTACTAATACTACTACCGTTGCTAGTACTATTAGATCTACTAAAGTTGCTACTATTACTGCTACTACTGCCGATACCTGAGTTAAGTTTGCAGCTTAACAAGTCTTGTAGATTGCGAACTTGAAGCTAAAGGTTCCGTAGGTTCAATTCGCGCTGAGTGATATCTAAATTCAATCGAAATGAGAAGCCAATTCAATGTTACATTGTTTATTTGAATTCTGAACAGCCGGTTATAATTTGTACAATCCTCTTAGACTGATCTAGGCCTACATGTCAGCTAAGTAATTAGTCAGGGTTTAAACCCAAGACTCGAGACGTGAAGCCCGCTGGTCAGTTATTGTAATTTCGACGACAGTTAAACGAAAGAGGATGAGTGGCTAGAAATACTCAGTTTTATTGAATTTTTCCAGGCTTGGGTCACGTGTCAATTCTAGTGTCAAACTTACATAGTCTGACAGAAGAGGGGGTCATGACATTGTATATTGATAGTCATGGCCCCGTGATAGTGTGTCATCCTGCATGAGTCCAGCTAGTGTGAACTGTGACTAGTATCCTCGTGAGGCGATAAGATGGATGACTTAAAGTCATGGGCTATTTTCTTAGTGATAAGGTAGGGTGCCCAATTATCGTCCCCCGTTTAGTTTTGTCTCACCATTCATAGACCATTAAAGTTGAAGACTTGAATCTAATCTAATTAAGAGCTTTCAACATTTAACTACAAGGCACAGAATTCGAAATTCATAAATTTGAAAGCAAATAGAATATAAAACATGAAGAATGAAATTGTGCAATTTTTTACATTTCAATAAAACGGTCTAAACTTTGTCCCCTATACTTTTCAGCATATTGAATGACAATTATTTCAATAGTACAATGAAATGAAAACACCGAACATCAAGGATTTATATTAATAATTTATATTTATAGAAACTACGTCAGAGAGTATTTAGAAAATTATTTAAATTACATTTTGTAAAAAAAATTCTTCCTATGATATTTTCTTAAGTTTCTTAGCACTTTCAAAACAAAATTACATAGTTTAACACTTTAACCTAAGATGCGTCCAATAGAACTAAAACCATTCAGACACAAGTTACAAATAATTTTTTTTGCGTTCACAAGATGGACACATTTCGTCAGCATTGCGTGCATTTTATTAATTCCTGTCCTTGTTTTTCATATTCATTTTTTTTTTTTCCAAAAAACGGGCAAACTACAAGGCGTGTCCTTAAAGTAAGTTCCGTTTTCAATTATAGCCGTCACATCACTGCAATCGTTATTTTGCGCATGCGTGTTTTCTTCTTGAGTCCTCAGGCAAGCTGTGCATGAAGTTTCAGAGCTTCAGTCCGTGTGTGTGGTTAGTTGTGATCAGTTTAAATGTTTAAAGTGCTCGAGCACCCCGCCGGCTGTGAGATGCGGTCTGTTATCCGTTTCTTGAATGCGAGAAACATCAAACCAGCTGTCATTCATCGTCAACTTTGTGAGGTGTGTGGTGATGATGCTATTAGCGATGGAATGATTAGGAGATGGGTTAGGAAGTTCAACGAGGGCCGCATCTCTGTGCATGACGAGCAGCGTATCGGTCGGCCACCTTTGATCAATGATGTTTGGTACGTGCCGTCGATGAAAAAATTCATGAGGACAGGAGGTTCACAATTTCTTCGATTTCCTTGAATTTTCCACAAATGTCGCGAAGTGTTCTCTACAAAATTGTGACAGATCGATTACGATATCGAAAATTGAGCTCACAATGGGTACCCAAGATGCTCATCGAGGAACATAAAACCAAACGAGCTTCCAGTTCATTGAGCTTTCTCACACGTTACAGTGAGCAAGGCGATGAGTTTCTAGACCATATCCTGACAGGTGACGAGACTTGGGTGTCTCACATGACACCTGAGTCGAAGCAGCAGTCCATGGAATGGAGGCACACTGCATCGCCAAGGAAAAAGAAATTCAAACAAACCATGTCAACACGCAAGATCATGTGCACTGTTTTTTGGGACAGAAAAGGAGTCCTACTCATCGAATTCTTGCCTCGGGGTGAAACCATTAATAGAGAAACCTATTGTCAGACCTTGAAGAAGCTCCGTCGCGCAATTCAGAACAAGAGACATGGGATGGTGACCGACGGTGTTGTGTTGTTCATGACAACGCTCGGCCACACACAGCTCGTGACACCCAAAATCTCATCTTGAAATTTGGCTGGGAAAAAATTGACCATTCCCCCCTACAGCCCGGATTTGGTTCCGAGTGACTTTCATCTCTTCCTGCACCTAAAGAAGTTCCTCGGGGGTCAACGTTTTGATGGCGACGATGAAGTGAAAACAGCAGTGCGGGAGTGGTTCGCATCGCAATTCTACAATGAGGGGATAGAAAGACTTGTGCCACGCCTTGATAAATGCCACAATAATGGTGGAGACTATGTTGAAAAATAATTGAAGTGTGGGGAATACAATGCAACAAAAATGGTTTCTAAATATCTTCCCGTTTACTTACTACACCCTTTTGGAACTTACTTTAAGAACTCGTACATCTTCATCATCATTGTCTTCATCACCACTTCCTCTGTCGCTAGAAGACTCGCAGGAAATTTTATTGTTTGTTTGTTTGTTTCGGTGCACTTTTTCTCGTTGAAACAGGCTGCAGGTTGTGAAGCGATAGTGGTGCAGAAGTCGACATTAAGATTTCTTCTCGTCTCCTTTCGCTTATGGTTTTCAGACTCATTAGCTTTTCTTTTCTACTGCTGTTATGGGGTATACTCTCTACTAGAAGTGCTGTGCCACACCCATTGGAAGACGATGGCTCTATCACTGGAACTTTCTGAATATTTTTGGACTGATCACAGAATCTTAAGTTTCAGATTATGTTTCCTGCTATCTGTTACTTGGGTGGGTTAATGTCGATTAGATGCAATTTGTAGCCCACCTTTTTCTCCCTAGCAGCTTTTACGGTTTCTATAATTTCGTCCTCGCTCCAAAGTTCCGTTTTCCCAGCTGATACCCACCAGAAATATAAATGACAACAGCCTTGTTGAAATTACATGATATGGGAATAGGATTCCGAAATCCGTCCCGGGGACGAAATTTAGACACATCCTGGGGGACGAAATATAGGCATGTGCACCACAAACGTATGGCGGCAAGTTATTCTAAGCAAGCTGCAATGTCCAATCCGTTTAATATATATTCTTACACTACACACTTTATATATAGAAGGAAAAAAGTTACGAAAATACGTACCTTAGGTTGTGAAATACTGCTGAGAATATGTAAGAAGAGTAGTTTTCCACCTTCCAGATATTTAAAACTTAAATAACAACTAAACAGACAATAACACTCGCTCCTACCGAAAGCACGCTTGCTACTGCATAAAGAGGGATAGTCTGTATTGACCATCACCAGGGTGCGACACATTATGGGCGAAATACTGTGGGGGACGAATTTAGGCAAGGGGACGAATATTGGGCACTACACCTTAATTCCCAGATTATTTGACTGGCTACATTGTAAAGCAATATGAACAGACTGATTCTTATCAGTGTATTACAATTATAGTAATATTAATTATTAGAACCCTAGGTTTTGGGCCATTGGGGCTCGTAGCTCGACCACTGGGGTCGGGATACATAACTCCTCTACTACCAATACTACCGTGCTACAACTATTACCACTGCTACTACTAGTATTAACACTAACGTTGCTGCTACCATTACCACTACTACAATCGCTACTAGTAATAGGCTACCACTACTTCTATTTCTACTGTTCTACTTGTGTTGCTACAGCTAATACTACTGCTACCGCTCTAACCACTACCGCTACTGCTGCTGCTACTACCACTTCTACAATTACCAACGTTGCTACTACTACTACTACCACCTTTACCACTACTATTGTCCATACCTGTGGAGTAACGGTTAGCGCTTCTGGCCGCGAAACCAGGTGGCCCGGGTTCGATTCCCGGTCGGGACAACTTACATAGTAATAGGTTTTTCCCGGGGTCTTCCCTCAACCCAATATGAGCAAATGCTGGGTAAATTTCGGTGTTGGTCCCCGGACTCATTTCACCGGCATGTAATGAGTTGGTACACGAACCCAGAACTCCTTGGAGTGTGAACCCAAGACTATAATGTAATATGAATTGTGGGTGTCATCAGAAGAGCGTTGCTTTAGTAACTTCAATATTGTATTAAGAAATAATCGTTGATTGTGTTAAGAAACAGCTGCAAGTTAACCTCTGAAGTGACCCTGAATAGCTGGACACAAACAATGACATTTCCAATTTTTGGTGTCCACGCTCTTCTGGTGACCCCTAAGGTCATCTATCACATGATGACGCCTCGTGTGACCAACGCCCTCACTAAATATTATAAATGTGTGTGACTTGAGTTTTTCGAGAGGATTTAGCCTCCACCGGTGTTAGCATGTAATCAACTTCTGTAACTTCTTCTAAATACATCTTCATTTTCTTCCAAGGCTAAATTATTGCACTTAGTCTGTGAACGTCGGCCTGCGCACCTCATCCTCCCTAAAGTGGAAGACTTAGCTTTTCCACCGAATTCATTCCGAAATCACGTTATCCAATAATCGTCCTATAAGGGCAACGTTACATGGTGGCAGCGGTGGGATAACAGGGAGCTGCATTACCGACGTTCTTCAGAATTCCGGCAGTTGGACCAGGCTGAAGGGACTTCTGATCTCACCGAGGCGAGCAGGAACCTACTTCGAGGAATCAACGCTTCAGAGGAATCCTTAAGGGCCCAGGGTACCTGGAGAAGACTGCAGGAGCTAAGTCCGTGGACGAGGGGCTATCATCAGCGACCCGAGTTGCAGCCCGAGGGACAGACCGTGGTGTCCGCCGATAGCAGCACCTGACGCGAGAGAAGATCTAACCTGAGGGGAGCCAACCGGCCATCACTGGATCTTCAAACTTCGGGGCCGTCGTCCACCCTTCTCTTCAGGATCTTCAATTTCTAAGGTTAGTCCATTTCCATTATGGCAGACGATAATAGGAGTGATGATGAGAGTAACGACTTTGTTTCTGTGGCTCAGGCGATTAAATTGATTCCCAAACCATTCGATGGAAATCCAAAATATTTGAGAGAATTTTGTGAAGCAGTAGAATCAGCTAGGGAGGTAGTAGCGCCCGCTAAGCAACAGCTTTTACTTAAATTTGTAGAATCAAAAATTACGGGAGAAGCAAAAGATAGGCTACTAGCTAGGACAGCACATAATTCATGGGCAGATGTGAAGGCCATATTAGAAGAAAATTACTCTGTGCGTCGAACTTTAGAATTTTACGCTAGTCAACTTTTCACAGCCAAGCAAGGTCAAACGGAAACAGTGGCACAATGGGGTTCTCGCCTCGACGCAATGGGTATAGAGTTACGACGAGAAGTTAGAAATAGACTACAGAGGATAGGCCCAGAATTAATTGAAGGCGGAATCTGTTTGATAGGAGAATTTTTAAAGGGGACTTTTGTAGCGGGACTTACAGATGACAAGGTGAAATATATAGTCATGGCTAGGAGTGAGGGTGACTCTCTAGCTCAACTGATTGAGACCGCTTTGCAAGAAGAAAGCGAAGTAAAATCACAGAGATTTAGGCAACCAGGAAATTTTAGTTGGCCTAACTATACAGGAACGAGTAAGAAAGAGATAAAGCCGCAGATTAAGAGGGAGGTAAATATAGCATCGACTACAACATGCTTCCGATGCCAAAAACAGGGTCATATCGCGAGACAGTGTAGAAACCCACCAATATGCACTAAATGTAATCGCCAGGGCCATGAGGCAAAAAATTGCAGACAGGGAAACAAGCAGTAGGGCTGCTTGCACAGCCGAGGACAGCCCAAGCTTTAGGCTGTATGGTGGTTAATGACGAAAAGTCGTTAAATTTAAAGGAACATATGTTAAAAGACGAGGAGTCTTTACATATGCCCAGTGGTAAAGGGCCATTGGATGAAAGTTTTGACAATGATAAAGGATCATTGGATAGGGATACCGGTATCCAAGGTAGTAGTCAAAGTGTTTATGAGGCCAATGACAGGGAGTCATTAAGTGTTCCTAGGAAAATAGATAGGCAGGGGGACGCCCTTGTCGCAAGTAAGTTGGGACCGTACGAGATATATGTACTGTGTCCACAAGTTAAGGGAAGGCTTGGAGTAGCTCTCATAGATACCGGCTCGCAGGTTTCCCTAGTCAGAGAGGATGCTTTAGTTAAACTTAAACGGGATGAAAGTCACATGGAAATTCAAGGAATAACGGGAAACAAGCTTAAGGTAAAGGGTAGGGTACCCTTAAAATTTGAAAATACATTGGAACCAATTAGCTTCAACTTTTTTGTGATAGATAATTTGTCTAGACAGTTGGACATAATTTTGGGTCATGATTGGCTTTCCGAAAATGGATATATGCTGTCCAAACCGGTGACGACCAATGAGAAAGGGACGCGTTATGTAGAACATCAAATTTTACAACCTGATTTCATGTGTGCCTCTAGCTTGGTCAATTACGAACAAATATTCCCTTGTTTATTAGTAAACACCACAAATGAAATGTTGATAGTAAATAAAATACCAAAACTAGTGAAACCCCCCGCGAACGTGAGCGAGATGCGGAATCATAACTTGTTTACAGCCAAGAGAAGGCAATTATTAAACGAGAAATTAAGACTAAATCACATAACAGAAGGGGCTGAAGAAATTAGGAGTATTTGTAAAGAATACGTCGACATCTTCAAGTTACCGTGTGATAAGTTAACTTCCACAACAGCTGCAATGCATTCTATCCCTACTCCTTCGATCCCTCGAGGAAGGGCTATAACTTTAAAGAACTACAGACTAGCCGAAGCGCATCAGCAGGAAATCAAAGCGCAAATAGATCAAATGTTAGCAGATGGAATAATAAGACCCAGTAAAAGCGAATGGAACTTTCCCTTATTGGTGATACCAAAAAAGTTAGATGCCTCAGGGCAAAGAAAATTCCGAATTTGCATAGATTTTCGCCCCCTAAACGAATTGACAATCGGAGACAGCTATCCTTTGCCAAACATCCAGGATATATTAGACAAAATTGGCAGAGCGAGATATTTTTCTGCTTTAGATTGTGCAAGCGGATACTTGCAAGTTCCCATTCATCCAGACGATCAATGCAAGACAGCTTCCAGTACTCCAGACGGCCATTTTGAATATAAGCGAATGCCTTTCGGTTTAAAATCCGCGCCAGCGACGTTTCAGAGAATGATGAACGCAGTACTAAAAGAATCTATTGGAAACAGATGTTTAGTGTATATCGATGATATACTAATAATGGGTGAAACATTATCGGAACACCATACAAAGTTGAAAGAGGTTTTCGAAAAATTAATAGAGTACAACATAAAGATCGAACCAGACAAGTGCGAATTTTTAAAAGCAGAACTCAACTACTTAGGACATGTAGTTACCGCTGAAGGCGTAAAACCAGACCCCAGTAAAGTAAATGCTGTTAGTGAATTTCCCACACCACAGAACCTGAAAGATATTAAATCATTTCTCGGATTAGCAGGTTATTATAGGAAATTTATAGAGGAATTTAGCGCCATTGCGAGACCACTGACAGATCTGTTAAAGAAAGATAATGAGTGGCAATGGGGCGAAGCAGAGCAAGTAAGTTTCGATTTATTAAAATACAAATTGACACATGCTCCTGTATTGCAATATCCAGATTTTCCTAAACCATTTATACTAACCACAGATTCTAGTGGCTATGCGGTAGGTGCGATTCTAAGTCAAGGAAAATTGGGGCAGGACAAGCCTGTGGCATATGCAAGTCGAACATTGAACAAATGCGAAATTAAATATAGTACAGTGGAGAAGGAACTTTTGGCAATAGTATGGGCTTGCAAACATTTTAGACCATATTTATTGGGTAGAAATTTTCAAATAGTTACGGATCATCGTCGACTTGTGTGGATCTTTAATGTGACGGACCCTAGTTCACGTCTAATACGCTGGAAGTTGTTGTTAGAAGAATACGACTACGAAATTCAATACAGAGCCGGGAAAAGAAATTGTAATGCCGACAGTTTGAGTAGATATCCGGTAGAGTGCTTAATGACGCATAGTGAGGAACTGAGCGATGAGAAAAAACAGAAGATTATCCACGAGATGCATTCCTGTCCAGTAGGAGGGCATCAAGGCATGCAGCGAACGATAGAAAGAATAAAATTATATTTGTCATGGCCAGGAATCGAACAGGATGTTATAGAATTCATAAGAAATTGTAAAGTCTGTCAAGTTAATAAAGATACCCAACCGAAGGTCAAGCAGCCTCTAGAGATTACGGATACGCAAACATCGCCTTGGGACAAGATTTATTTAGACGTTGTAGGTCCCTTACCTCCAACAGAGAACAAAAATAAATATTTGCTAACTTGTCAATGCAATTTAAGTAAGTATGTGATAGCTATTCCTTTGCAAAGTCAAACTGTAGATGAAATAGCCAAACCTTTTATGACTCATGTAATTTTGATATACGGAATTCCCTCTTACATTGTTACGGATCAAGGTCCAAACTTTATGAGTGATATGTTTAAAAGGCTGTGTAAGTTAATGAGAATAGAGAAGATAAACACAACCGCTTATCACCCCGAGAGTAATGGTGCGTTGGAGAGGACGCATAAGACACTACTGACCTACTTACGATGTTTTTGTGATCCTAAAGCATCGGACTGGGATCAGTGGATACCCTTTGCCTGTTTTACGTATAATACTACCCCTCACTCTGTAACGAGGTACACCCCGTACGAAATATTATTTGGGAGGAAAGCAAATTTACCTGGTAATCTGCTACAAATGCCGCAACCGTTGTATAATTATGACGACATAGTTCAAGACATTAAGAATAAAATGCAAAATTGTCATAAGATAGCTAGAGACAGATTGATTAAATTTAAGGAAACACAAAGAGAAAAAGTGAAAGCCAATGCTGTACATTTTAAGGAACATGACTTAGTATTGCTAAAGGTAGAAGCTAGGCATAAATTGGAACCTTTATGGGAAGGTCCATTTGCGATTACGCGAGTTGTTGGTTCTAATGCTATTATTCAAGAGTTAGGAAAAAGAAAGCATCAAGAGGTACATACAAATAGGTTAAAACCTTATTTTTCTTCCATTGCAGATAGCAATCATGAAGCTACTTCAATTATGGTGTATAATATCGACCGCCATGTGGTGGTGTGTACTTCTCCATGCACAAGAAGCACAAGAAGTTATTTCCAAAACTGGGATTTATTTCGATGAAGTGGGAATAGTTTCTTTTTATCCTATGAAATGGAAAGTTGTAACTTACATAAACTTGGAACCTATCTGGGATCTATGGAAACAAACCAAGGACCATCAACGTAGGGTTACAGATTTTTGTTCCAAAGTAAAAGATAAAAAGTGGTATCATTTAACAGATTGTGGAGCTTTTGGTCAATATATGAGGTCAAAGATAAGGTATATTGACAATTTGAAAAATTTGGTTAGCGAATATTTAGCGGATGCACCGAGTTCAGGCAAAATTGGTTTAAATAAACACAGAGTAAAAAGAGGAGTTTTTAACTTCGTAGGTGACATCATTAAGATATTATTTGGCACTTTGACTCAATCAGATGCATAACAATATAATAAACACATTTCTAAATTAGAGAAAGAACAAGCTGAATTTTTGTATATATCTAAGGAACAGATGACATGTTCTGTGAACATGACACTACAAAAAGTAAATCAAAATGAAAAAGTATTAAGAGATAGTTTCACAAAATTGTCAAATTATACTTACCAAAAAATTAATGAATTGCAAGAAGAGATTGAAAATGTGAATTTAATTAATGAACATGTTAGATTGGTCCAAAGGGGCATGGACGAAAGTCAACACTCTTTTGAAATTTTACTAGGTGTTTTGTGCACGCTGAGCAGGGTTCTTGTAGCCACAGTTAATAACAATGGAAAAAATCAAAGGTCTATTAGAAAAACAACGCCTGCCAAGTGGACTGGACTATCCGAACTTTCCTTTTTCAGAGTTACAGAAAATAATTGTATCACACACATATTCTTATAATCAATATTTGGTGTATGTATTAGAAATTCCCTTACCTTCTTCCATTGATTATCACCTATATAAACTTCTTCCTTTTCCTGTGAAACGTCAAAGTAATGATTATGTTTACATTGGTTCTAATAAAGAATATATCTTCAGTGATCGCATCCATCAACACTACGGTAAAATGTCGATGAATGAATTAACAGGACGTTTTCAACCCAATGTGTTACATTTTGTTTGCAAGGAGGACATTCCTATATATACTTATGTGCCAGAATTAGATCGTGAAGCAACCCCTTTACACCCTTCCACTTCCAAGATTCCCTCAAATTGCGAATTTCGAATATTAAGATTGGAAAAAACGTTTTGGATACCTTTACATATGAGTAATGAGTGGTTGTATGTGGCGCCTGAACCTCAGAGTGTAACTGTAATATGTCCTCAACAGAATAAGAAATTAAATATACAAAATGAAGGTAAATTAACATTGCAACCAGGATGTAAAGCCTTTTCATCTTATGTAACTTTGTGTGCTATATCAACTACTGTTGATAATGTAACAAGTGATGTCATACCGAGTGCAACTGTGAATTTTGATTGTTGTTTAGATGTATTTGAAATAGGTGCTTCTGAAAAACTGCCTTTAAAGATACCGTTGGTGAATGTTATGTCGTCAGCAGAGGACTTGAGAGTAGCAAGCTCAAAAGTGGACGAAATGCAAAAGTTAATCAAGGAACAAGAAGAAAAAGACTATAATAACTGGTATATAACAACGACTTCATGGGGATCGGTAATTGGAGTAATTATTATTATTATTATCATTCTATGTTGTTGTTGTAGTTTCTGTTGCTGCAAATGCTGCAGGGAGTGTAGTTTTTGGTTATATGATAAGTGGACTCCCAGAGATTGCCTTAGACAAACCCAAGAAAAATTGTGTGTTAACATAAATAACTACCCCCAGAAAGTCACATATACTCAAGCGGGTACTTCACCCTCAGTATCATTACATTCCTTGCCAATAATGTCACAACCCGCTGCTGATGAAAGTTTGGAAAAGACTAGTGAAAGTGTAGCTCTCAGAACCTGAAGTAAACATAGACTGTTTCGTTAAATTCTTTGAAATATAATGTAATGTAATGTGATGTAACTTAAAAGTTTTCACCAAAATAGGTAAAAACTTTTTATAAGGGCGGAGGTGTAATGAGTTGGTACACGAACCCAGAACTCCTTGGAGTGTGAACCCAAGACTATAATGTAATATGAATTGTGGGTGTCATCAGAAGAGCGTTGCTTTAGTAACTTCAATATTGTATTAAGAAATAATCGTTGATTGTGTTAAGAAACAGCTGCAAGTTAACCTCTAGACACAAACAATGACATTTCCAATTTTTGGTGTCCACGCTCTTCTGGTGACCCCTAAGGTCATCTATCACATGATGACGCCTCGTGTGACCAACGCCCTCACTAAATATTATAAATGTGTGTGACTTGAGTTTTTCGAGAGGATTTAGCCTCCACCGGTGTTAGCATGTAGTCAACTTCTGTAACTTCTTCTTCTAAATACATCTTCATTTTCTTCCAAGTCTAAATTATTGGACTTAGTCTGTCAACGTCGGCCTGAGTACCTCATCCTCCCTAAAGTGGAAGACTTAGCTTTTCCACCGAATTCATTCCGAAATCACGTTATCCGATAGTCGTCCTATAAGGGCAACGTTACAGGCATTATCACCTTCGTCATATTCAGACGCTATGTAAACTAAGATGTTGATAAAGCGTCGTAAAATAACTTACTAAAATTGAAAACCACTACTACTATAGCTATCAATACTGCCAATATTAATACTACTACTACTACTACTACTACTATTACTACTACTACTTACTACTACTACTACTACTACTACTACTACTACTACTACTACTACTTCTGCTTCCGCTTCCGCTAGTAATACTGTATTACTACATCCGCTACTGATACTACAATCTTTACTATTACTATTAGCCCTACTACTACAGCTACCACTACTACTACGACCGCTGCTGTTATTACTACTACCTCTGCAACTAGTACTACTGACTTTGCTGCTACTACTATTACCATTAGCGTCAGTACTATTGCTACTTGTGCTACCGCTACTGCTACCACTACTACTAACTCCTACTATTACTGCTACTCCTACTACTAACAGCAGCTACTACTACCGCTACTGCTACTATTATTACTGACACTACTACATACAATAAACCAGTTATATTGGAGATTGTGTGTTGGAAAACAAAATTTGTTCTTCTCAACTGTTCTTGGATCGAGTACTCCAGCGAAAATATAAAAAATCATTATTTTACATTAATATCAAACTCACTCTTTACTTCACATAATGAGAAAGTAGAAAGGAATTTTGGCCGACGAAGTTGGGAGGGTGCTGTTGGCAAGGACTAAATGTAATCTATGTAATGATTTAGGGATCCGTGCGCCAGAGAGCGCATGCTTAATGAGTACGCTACATTAAGCAGACTAACGTGGCACTTGCTTGGTTAAACAACTGTATCCATTTACATGGTTACAATTCATGGGAGCTGAGGAGACGCGCAAGGAGCAGGGCAGCGACCTGCGGGGCTTCTGGCGCCATTGAAATGTAAAGAAGCGGCGAACAATATGGTCGCCCCGTTTCATATAGCAGTGTAAAATAGTACTTCCTTCTGGCTCTATAAAGCCGTAAACGTGAAGGATTATTTTGGCTCATCCTCTCACATATAATTCGAGTTGTGCTTTAGGTAACATGTCCTACTTGTCTCAACTTTTATTATTGTAAGTGATGGAACCACTAGCGTGGTCGTCGCCAAATTTCTTTGAAAAGGGAAATATTCGCTTTCATTTCACCTACACAGAACATAGTTCCTAGCCACCGGTGTAGCTTCGGCTGGGGCGCTTGTCTGCCGAACCTGAGCTTCGCTCGGGTGTATCTTCGATTCCCGTTTGGGCTGATTATCTGGTTGGGTTTTTTCCTAGGATTTTCCCTACCGTAAGGCGAATGTCAGATAACCTAAGCGGAATCCTCGGCCTTATCTCGCCAAAAACCATCTCGCTGTCACCAATCTCATCGACATTAAATAACTTCGTTGTTGATGTAACGTCGTTTAATATCCAAGTAAAAATAGTTTGTATTTGTCGTTTAAATTCCACACTTCCAATGATAATCAACCCAGTAAATAGAAGGCATGTTTTAAGAAACTGCTATATTTATGCTGCAGTTGCTGGATTAGTACATACAAATTTCATGTGTAGAAACATTACTCGTAACACACTTGCCAAAATTTATTGGAAACAACTTGGAATTTGAAATTTCATTTCAATGAATGGAAAGAATACATCTCTGTGCTTATTTGAACATTCTTCATCTTGCACCATTCCATAAACTTGTATTATACACGTATGTCATATTGCTTCCTTAATTTAATAATTCCAATGCTATTCTCTCTGTTCACTTTCAGAATTACTGTAGTCATTTTTGTACTACAGCTATTACATTTAATATACTTACTCAAATGGCATTGAATGTCACACTTTTGCCATGTCAATCAATGCCTTAACAGAAGTAATACTTGTAAATAAATTATTACACCTGAATAGTGTAACATCGTTATAACTAATAAACGGCTGTGTAAAATATTGCACGACAGACATGCTTAAAATGATGTTATTTTGTTTGTAGTGTGATGTAGTTTATGCTGTGGGCAATTTTATTGTTTATGGTGGCTGTACTGTTTACTTTATTTTTCTTGAACGTACCCTGATCCTCTCCTCCGCTGATTGGAGGAATGACACGCACCGCCGGCCTCGGCTTGGAGACCGGGCGAATGTTCAGTTGGTGAGACAATTCGACGCAGTTACGACTTCAAGAGAGAAACGGGCAGTCTCCCGTTTCTGCTGAGATAGTCAACTCATCGTATTACGTGGTGCCGGTGGTCAAGGTGACCCCGCTGATTTGGATAGCTGCGACTATCGTCTGTGTGGTATAATTCATCGGTGGAACATTGTTTGGATATCAACGCTTTACAGACTAAGGAATGATCTGTTTCATTCTCAGCATTCCTGATTTTCATATTCCATACTACGAGGGATCATCGACGTCCATAAGCCTACAGGGAAGTTCTCTGGGGCCGTTACGCCATTAACGTATATAACGGCTTACTTGGTTACCGTGTGCTTTCCATGGATTTGAACTTTGATTCAGCTAAAGGTTGGAGACTACAACTTTACATGTCTTATCTGAGCCGAGTCTATTCAGACTGTATTTTCAATGAGTGTTCAGTTTACTCTGTTATACATCGCCTTTCTTACATTCATTTTGATGGCAGACATTAATTTTCTCTCTTTCATTATATCACTATTTTATATTGTTATTAGATCTATAATTCTTTGTTTTTGTATTTTTACTTTAATTTATCTCTCTCAGTTTGTTAATATTAAATTGTTATAATTATTATGGTACTTATATTATTTGTGAAAGTCAACCAAAAATATCTAAAGTTACGATCCTTTCCCCTTTCCTGGGTTTTACTCAGTCACGCTGATACAACAGTAGGTATGCTGCATTCGGCTTGCGGCCTAGTTTCTCAAACATTCCCAATAACAAAATAAAATGCTATTTTAACATTAAGGAGTATATCGTAAGTAACTGTTACTAACAATAATGACTATTATCATTTGTACCACGAAAGAAATCATATTTTGTTGTTTGCTGCTCTCAAATTTGTAAGAATGTGATGCAAACTAAACAAAACTGTAGCAGTGCCAGGTCCATCTTTAAAATAATATCTAGAGCAGTTATCGGCATTTTTGGCTAGCGAGACTACCCTTTAATACATACAGCTCGTGCATTTTGTCAAGACACTCGCGAAGCGCAGTAGGGGAACAACTTCTGTGAAGGAGGTAGGAGTAGAAGGGAAGGTCGGGCGTGTGTCTACCGAGTTCAAGGCAAACGCTAACCCGTTCCCCTTTAATTCGTAAGTAGACTTATCCGATCTCGTGCTCAACTCTGTAGGAAGAGTGGAGGAGTGTCTGGACATAATGCTTGGACTGTACACAAGCAGGGCTGAGGGGTAAGGCATGATCTCCCTTCCCTTAACCATCATTTTTTCATTCAACCTTAAACAGTTTGAGTGTACTCTCCCTCCTACCTTCCTCTTTGCTCTGTATTGCGGATTGCATTTTATATGATGTAATATTTGCCGGCCACTGATCTAGAGTGACGTCAATCTCAGCCCGTGATTTTCTTAAGAATATTTTCCAAATCCCCTATGGAATGCAGTGTCAAGAATTTCCTTGGGAAGAAACAATGACTCCAAGCCTATCTTAGAGGGTTACCAAGTGATTAACCCCAGCGGTTGCGGAGTGTTTAGATATTGAGTCCGTCACGTAGGTGGTTCGGGTTCGAGTCTCGGTCAAGCCTGGAATTTTTCATCGAAAAGTACATAGTCACACTTGTGGCGCGCCAGGTCGCAGTTGGAGTTTTCTCGGGGTTTTCCCTATCTCCATCGCCACACTTGTTATGAGTTGTATGCAGTATATCAAACACTTCACTAGCAAGGAATGTATAAAATATATGATCTCACCTCCAGAAGTGTCCAACAGCCTATCAATTTCTTGCAACTACCGATTATCAGGACATTACAATGCCAAGTAGAATCACAAATATTGGCATTTTTAATTCGCATGAAAGGCGTCAGTTAATGTAATTTCTAGATTCATATAACCCTATTCAGTACACTCGAGACATGTCTACACAAATTTATGAATAATCCTCTTTTTTTTCAATATATTTTGATTTACCTAAGATCATCAGTTAATAATAGTAATAATAATAATAGTAATAATAATAATAATAATGATAATAATAGTAATTGGCCACCGGCGTAGCTCAGTCGTCTAAGGCGCTTGTTTGTCGATCTGGAGTTGCGTTCGAGCGCTGGTTCGATTCCCGCTTGGGCTGATTGCCTGGTTGGATTATTTCCGAGGTTTTCCTCAACCATAAAGCAAATGTCGGGTAATCTATGGCGAATCCTTGGCATCATCTCGCTATCACCAATCTCATCGACGCTAAATAACCTCGTAGTTAATACAGCGTCTTTAAATAACCAAGTAAAATAAATAATAATTTTTAATTGAACGATGATAATGGCACTCCCGATGAAGCAAAAGCTTGTCGCCGAGAGTTTACATTGAAGAAGCCTAATAAAAAAGTAATATTACAAGTTTAAGCGTACACTAAAATAATAATCTTTTTGTTTAATTTAAATAATCAAATATACGTAAGCAAAAGTAAAGTGATGATTTCAAAATAATAATGCAAGAAATAATAATAGAAGAAATACAATGAAATTATATCAGGTAAAACATAGAAGATTCGGTTAACTAGAAAGTACAAATAAATAATAATAAACAATAATAAAATGAAATGAAAAAGTATTAAATAATACAGTTTTAAAATAAATACAAAATATTATGCAATAATATATATAATTGAGCAATATATTTTATACAAAAATGATATTTTAGTTCTATTTGAATTATTGAATTTTGAGAGATTCCTAACATATTTTTTTTAATCATGTAAGAGAGAAATATAAAAGAAATGAAAAATATAAAAAATAAATATATAAAATTGTTAGAATACTAGTCAGTATTTAAAATCAGTTGAAGTGCATGCATTTTAAATACCGTCATTTATTATTGGAAGATGCTAATTTTGAATGATTGGCATGAGTGAAGACTTCATTGCCCCACCCCATGCTATTGAGATGTACATAGATTTCGACCGGTACCTTCCATTCTTAATCTATCTGTATTATGTATTATATATCATAAATAAGAATGATAATTTTATATATAAACATATTTTGTTCGAGAGTACATATGTTGTAGATTTGTAGTATGAAATCATTTCGGCACAAATGCCTACAAAATATAATTAATAATAATAATTGTAGGATTTTCAATATTACCTAACGATTTTCTCTTTCAAAGTACAATCAACTTTATACACCACCATATTTTGGTAACTCTGAGAAAAAATTAAGTCCTTTTGCTTACAAGTAACCGGATTTATCCTTGAAATATTTGATGCACAAGAAGAGAACCGTCACTCCATGCTCCTGTTTTGCAATCATTTATTTACTTACTTACCTTAATTTCAACGAAGTCTTTAATACACCGGCGTAGCTCGGTCTGTTAAGGAGCTTGCCTGCCGATACGGAGTTGCGCTCGGGCGCGGGTTCGATTCCCGCTTGGGCTGATTACCTGGTTGGGTTTTTTTCCGAGGTTTTCCCCAACCGTAAGACAAATGTCAGGTAATCTATGGCGAATCCTCGGCCTCATCTCGCCAAATATCATCTCGCTATCACCAATTCCATCGACGCTAAATAACCTCGTAGTTGATACAGCGTCGTTAAATAATCAAATAAAAAAATCTTTAATACGATTGAAGAGGTGAATTCCAAATTGGCCAAAGTGTAAATGACAAGTTGTGAGAAAAATGACCAAAACTGATGAAACAAATTTGACGTCACTAGTACCTGCATATTTCATTTCTTAGATTGAATTTATTTTGACACTTGTCTGACGTATATAGCGTTACTCTACTTGTTATATAGATTTAATGAACACATTGTTTTTCGAACGTATGTAAGTCAAGACGTACGAGAGCCTGGAAAAATCGTACACATACAAATATAGAAATGACAGACGCCTCGAGATATGAAGGATAATTATTGTTCAAATATTACCAATCCGCAGAAGTCCCATTAGTCATTAAAGCAAAAAACGAAAAATGTTCTTGAAAGGAATTATGGGTTTAATGTGATGTGCCAGTACCAAGTGCACTATTATATTCACAAAACTGTTGTTCACTTGTTAATAGAGTAAGGAATAATGTATCATATTTCAGATTTGCTCCAGTTACGTCTTGTGACGTTGAACGAACATTTTCAGGGTACAAATATTTTTCTGGACATAGGAAAGTATATTTTTGATAAACTGAAAATTTAAATTATTATTAATTGTAACAAGGCTAGAAACATATAATTACGTATTTTGTTTGTTATTCTTATATATATATGGGTAATTTTTATATTGAAAATCACCAAGAATATAATTGTCATTTACTGTTTTTTTACACACAGTATTAATTGTTAATTTTATTTGTGATTATAAGACCATGGATCAATGGCACAAAGACATGTTTGGTTACCACCCGACTTTACATGTTTGTTTTATTGGTTTGTTGATATTGAGAGCTGCGAAACTACAGTTCATTCGATAGATATATAGTTCAAGCTCACACAACTTAACAGTTTTGGTACGAAATTCTTACCTCTGATTATTATATTCCAAAACATGTGTGAGTGCCTAATGCTTACCCACTTCAGTGGCGTGATTCGGGTCCAGCAAACTGCGGATAGATGGAAGGAGAGTGACCCATTTTCACACACACCACTTCGGCGGGCCACGTTATGCATGATGTGACTGTGAAGAGTAAAGTCGTGTAGTAGGGTGAGTGTATGTGTAAGTGTAGGGTAGGAAATAGGTGAGGATGATGATGAATGTGAGGAAGGGAGAGAGGGAAATGTTTCAAAATATAAAAAATAGTAAATAAAATTTTGGTGCGGCTTATACTCGGAAAAAATGAATTCCTCCTAAGTAAATGTTTCTCACATCGACATCGTTCTTCCCCCTGCTGTTCTCTTCACATTATCGTCTGTATATCACATTATTTGTAATTAAAATTTTGCGGTCTTAACTTGCTCGAATTCGATCTTAAGTCCTTGGGAACATATCAAATGCCTCTTTTGCGAGACACCGGTGGAAGACCCAGAAACACTTTTAGCAATGAAACTTGCAGCAAATTGTGTGATTGGGGAGATACCTGGGATATTTCAGGGAGTGCTCCAGCTTCCTTCGATGATGCAATGCCCGCACTGAATGTGGATGTTGCCAGTTATAACAACCTTCTGTGTTATACATCAATCGTTAAGTTTATGTAATATCTGCCTACTTAAGTTGTTTTGCATAAATTTCTATCATTTCAAAGGTGTTTTATCCGTCATATAATTTAGTTCCTGACATTCACATGTTTATACTGACTCAAGTTTACTTTGTGGACCAACTGTTCCTATTGTTGAAATTGATGCATTCTCACCTCTCTAAGCTCCTTCAGCTTTGTGCCTACTTCTGTGTATATAATATGTAGGCATATATACTTTCATGTATACAATTTCTTAATTTAGAATATTTTTATTCCAAGATAGAGTACGTATACATTCTTACTTCTTCTCGTGAATCAAAATGAATTCGTCTAGTACGTCATATTATTCTCTAAATTAATATTTCATAAAAAAGGAACATGAAATAATTGAACGAACAATGAAGTTTTCAAGAGTATAATTGTGCGCCTATCTCTCTCGTTGCAATTCGACATATAATTGACGCGTTTGTTCCTTCTATTCTAATTATACAACGTCCTTCACCATTGGTCATTAATTTCAATCTGTGTTTGTAATGGGGTCCAGTGCTATAGCAACTGACGATTGGCAACGTTAATAACTCCATTTGCATTTTAAGCAGTTGACTCATATCGGTACACAGGAGATCGCCCGTTCGCTAGCATCCCTACATCCAAAGGGTGAGATGTAGGGTGCATTTCTCGTTGTCATCAGAGGATGTTAAACAGTTTTGGGTCTTGAAACAGTATGTCGACATTTAATTTACACAGCATTTGGAAACTACTCACTTGTTTCATTTCCAGTACCGCTCGAGTCCTATGAGTGTCGCTTACTCTATTAAACACAGCGTGCTACCCCAAACAACGAAACAAAAAAATGCATTGTAACTACCGCGGCCCTTCAAAATTAATCAGTGGGCAGAAAGAATGACTAGGTGTGAAAGTGGAAGACAAAATGGAGCATTTTCTGCAGAATTCTGGGAAAATAACTAAGGAAGAGACTATTGAAGTGCTTTGTATGGAGTGTGGGATTGTATGGGGCAGAAACATGGACATTACGACGAAGTGAAGAGAAGCGAATAGAAGCATTGGAAATGTTCATATGGAGAAGAATGGAACGTGTAAAGTGGACAGACAGAATAAGAAAATAAGTGAAGAGTGGGTGAAGAAAGAATGATGCTGAAACTGATTAGGAAGAGGAAAAGGAATTGGTTGGGTCACTGACTGAGAAGAAACTGCGTACTGAAGGATGCGCTGGAAGGAATGGTGAACGGGAGAAGAGTTCGGGTTAGAAGAAGATATCAGATGATAGACATTAAGATATGTGGATCGTATAAGAGGAAGGCAGAAAATAGGAAATATTTGAGAAAGCTGGGTTTGCGGTGAAAAACTTGCCCTTGGGCAGAACACTAAATGAAATGAATAGTTAAATGTGTTGGAATATTATCATTTTTCTACTCAATGTTTTGACAACAGATAACATTATTAACGATAATGTTTTTTTTTGTGACATGAAATGATTAATAGTACAAAGAACACTTTAAAATGTTTACACTCTATACAATGATGATCATAATATTAGTCTTTATTCATCCTTATCACTGTCTGCTGTATTTGGAGTTGGATACTTAAGAATGTGTTCATAGAATGACTTGTACTCATCAGGTATGTAGTGCGTGATTTTTTAGATGTCTTCTAACTTTTTGATACTGATTCCAAGTTTCCCATTATATGCTGCAGTAGTGGGGAGCTCCACATGTTCTTGTTACTTCAACCTGAATGTTTCATGGTGCAAACCATCACTGTAGGGGAAGCTGTTGTACCCAGGGGCAGTTTTTTAAATTTCAATTTTTTTAAATTTTCTATAAGCTTTTATAACTTTTTATTATTAATAACAGTATCTTTGAAGTATAAAGTGTCTTAGAAAAAAAGGTTTCTATTAAATAATTTTTTTATACATCTTTTAAATTTTCCCAGAGTGCTACATACTGTCCCTAGGTACATAATGGTGATGTACCTTGGGACATAGAATGACGTACCTTGGGACATGGTTCAACATAATATTAATGTAACTAATATTTTATTTTTATATTTCTACAAAATACCCACATTTTACAGTTTTATAACTTTTTTATTATTAACAACAGTATCTTATAAGTATAAAGTATCTTAGAAAAAAAAAGTGTCTATTAAATAATTTTTGTAAAGATTTTTTAAATTTTCCTAAAGTGCTACATACTGTCCCTAGGTACATAATTGTGATGTACCTTGGGACACAGGGTGATGTATCTTGGGACATGGTTCAACATAATATTAATGTAACTAATATTTTATTAAGTTTATATTTCTAGAAAATACACACATTTTACCGTTTCCTAATTATTATTTGTGATCAATTTTGCTTTAAATTTAATGTAATAACAATAGTGATAATGTTGCTAAGTTTTAAAATAATTCTCAATTTTCTTGACAAGAAACAATAATAGTCTTTCCAATTAAATGAATTTCTTATTATCCAAACCTGTACAATTGAAATGACATTTTGAAAACTTGTTCCTTATTGCCCCTTAGGCTTGAATCTTTTCTTTGAGGTGGGGAACTTTGAACACTATATATTCTGAAGGAAGATCAACAATGTCTAATTGCTCAACATGTACAAAAATTGTCATGTTTGGTAAACTTCTTTAGATACTGAACTTCATATTCTGTTTCACATGTCATCTTACAAATTCTACCGACAAAAAAATTATGATTAGTCTCTCTTTCCTGCCACATGAAAGACAACAACATTTTCTTCTCTTATTTCTTCTAAATTCGCTCGAGCAGTGTAATTTACAGTTTAAATGGCATTTTCATCATCATTATCATTAGAACTAACACATTCCTCGGCTCATCTGCAGTCTCTTCTGAATTATCTTCTGGAAACAGAACTTGTGGCTTTAACTTCTTCCGTTTCTGAACTTTATTCACCATATTTCTCTTCTAACTCAACTTTCTTTTTCTTTCTTCTATTTCGGTTTTCTCTGGCGTATCTGTTAAAGCGCTTGTGTTTCCTTTTTTTAGGATTATGAGTTATTCTTTTTCTGGGAGAAGAATAATTTAGCTTTGTCAGGGTTTGTTTCTTGATTCTAAATTTGCTACATTGCATTTCCACTAAAAGCTGAAACCCCATAAACGTCATTACGGTACTAAATACTCTTTTGATTACTCATCATAAGAGCAACGTATTTACAAAATTTTAAAAATCAATAAGGTCCGCCTGAAGACAGTTGTCCCCAGGTACACCATCTTTAGATATATCAGGAATCA
Organism: Periplaneta americana; assembly: GCF_040183065.1. NCBI lineage: Eukaryota > Metazoa > Arthropoda > Insecta > Blattodea > Blattidae > Periplaneta > Periplaneta americana. The sequence continues at coordinate 101,605,037 of NC_091126.1, read as the reverse complement.
GTAAAATATACCCCAACAAGTTTTCGAGACTGAGGTACCGAAAACATGGATTCGTAGCTAGAATAACAGTGTTTAAAAATGTAGATTTAAGTATTTTAATCGTGTATCTAAAGAATCATTTAAAAATAATTCATTAATTTCACAATTACTTACTTTTTAGGTTCAAAAACAGATTTTTTTTAATTAAACCTCTCCATATTGCTTCAACAAAAGGAAATCATTCACAGAACAGCTGAATGATGAAATAATTAAAGTGGTCGACTTCGAAAACAAAAATTCCACCACATGACCTTGAAAATAAACGAAGTGTTCCCAGGTACAACTTGTCCCTAGTTACTCTGAAGTCTCGAGTATGTTCTGAGAGAATATAAGTTATCTATATTTACTGATGTTGAATGCCAGGTTTTTATTCTCAATTTATTTACATGTTTTCTTGAAATACTGTGGCCACCAGTGTTTGAAGTTGGTTACCTGATTCTTTTGACGCCTCTTTACATGATATGGGTCGTTGAGTTTCCTGGTATTCCGAATGATATCATCATACTGATTTTGAGAGTAAATCCGATCTAATCTTCGAGCTTATTTAATACTGAAAACGTTCTGTCACATGGCAGAAAACTGTGATGTTGGATTTATGTCAATGCAATATTGAGTAGAAAAAGATTATATATTCCTGGAATATTATCCTTCTTCCACTTAACCAAAGCTTCAATGTTGGTTTTAATAATGATATGAGACTGGATTATTCCCCTTTTTACACTCAGTGGATAGCTTAAGCAAAATTCTACAAAATGGCTATTTCAGTTTAATTTCTCAATTTTTTTGGAATGTTATCATTTTTCCACCCACCAGTCTAATTACTATTAGACTTCAAATTTTTTCTCATTTCAGTTAGTAACATATTTCCCACCCTAATGAATTGTAAGAGTTATGAAATTGATTCTCTTTCAGTCTGAGAAAATTTTCCACAAATATTTGAAAGCGATATAAATCCATAATGGTATGAGAATAACTGTGACCATTTAAAGCAAAGCAAGGTGGATCATTAAGAACCCACAGAAATAAATGCAATTTGTACTTGAGTCTTTATATTTTATGCTCCCTTTTGTCCATTCATCTCTCCCTTAGTCATTTCCCCTTCATGCTACATGCACCCCTCCTCCTGATCTCGTGTCTTTTCTCCTAGCCTCATCCCGCGTGATAATGAAATGAAAAATTGAAAGCCTTCAGCAGCGCACTGTAATTATATTTGTGTGTGTGTGTGCGTGCTTCAAACGAGGGTAGTCACTGGATGTCTTTTGTATACATAATTGCATCCCTGCTGACGCTGTGTACTGCAAAGATTAATTTTGTATTTTCTAACGGGCTTCCCCGAACAATAAACTCGAATCTGGTGCCAAAGGCGAAATAAAAATAGGCCTACATGTTTTTCGCGAAGTCAATATTATTTGATTGTGCAAGTTTGACATCATATTATCTCTGTGTTGTTTCACTTATCATTCTTATATCATTCAGCATTGCATCACTCTATCTGGACACAGTCTTTAGTCTGCTAGTGTTTAAACTACTTGGCCTTTCGTTCAGATAATGCACGAACACTAAAGTTTCGCCACTATCAGAGCAGAAAAAACAACACTTGAAACACAAAGATAAATACTTGTCCTTTTGAGAGGAACTTAATACTTGGAAATTTTCTCACTAAATAACGGTTTATTGACTCCGCTTATTAATACAAGGTTCACGATTTAAAAACCGGCCAAATGTGATTCAGTTTTAGCGGCCGATAAAAGTTTCTAACATTATTGTATTTAGAAATTAGTTGAGGCGATCAGAAGCAAAGGGATGTACTTAAGTTATTTTCGAGAACGTGTGATTAGAAGTTACAAAGCTTTCGTGAATTCCGTGAAGTTTTAATTTTAATTGTTAATGTGTGTTGGGGTTAAAATATATTTTATCCTTTACCACTGAAATTCCAAATGTTTAGTTTACCCTTAGTAATGTCACTTACACTCCTTTGCTTTTAACCGCCTCAATTGATAAAGGAAGCTCTGTCGTATATTTAAACATTAAGGAAGCCTGTCTCTGTACGTGAAATCCGCAGGGAACTGACTGACAGTTTCTATCCCAGTCAACATTAAACTCTTCATTTGTTACCACCATCGTCCATATTGAATGACAGGAGATAATTCCACCTTTACAGCTACGGCTAAATGTAAATCTCACTTGTCACAGATCAGAAAAGTCTTCATCAACCCTATATGGAGACACTGGACATAAATTACCCACATTTCTCTTCGGAAATCAAAACCCATGATATCGATTTCCTGATGTTCAATAAGATTACACGCTTCCATCGAGTTAGATGAGTATTTCAGTAGTTTTAAACATCCTTATTTTAATTGTTTATTTCACCTTGATTCGCCATCTTTATGACCACATTATAGTATAAATACATAACGTCAATCTTTGTTAATCTATTTCATTTATGAATCTCGTTTTTGAACAATGGACGATAAAGAAACTTGGACTTTGAATATAGTAACATTCGAGATTTGGAAGAATATGATTTGCGACTCTGATGACGAAACTCTGAATTAATTCCGAAACGCCACAGTAATTAAACCTCAGCACGCGATTGCAGAAACCGAAATTTGTGTTGTGCTTGACTTTCTGGATTTCCATACTGTAGACCTACAAGTTTGTAGATGAGCCGGAAGAAAATTAATTGAAGAAAATTTATAATAGCTGGATACTGATAGTGCACCATTTAATTTAGATGTAGGCCTACTACTTGCAGCAATACGTCAGAGATACGGAAGTTGAATTTACCCGAACCGTATTGCTTTGAATATGAGAGATTTCCTGTTTAAATATCGGTCAGGATAGTACAAGCGGTTGTGACCACTTCCTAACAGATATTTTATTATCATTCAACAGTATAACCTGCGTTTCAATGTCCTGCATTAAGCACATTTAATAGATTACATTATGTTCCTTCACCAAAGAAGTCTAGTGTTCCATTGCTGTCTATACCAATCCGCTTTAAAAGTCTCGGAACCATTTATTTCACTGGTTTCAAAACTCAAGAACGTCATATTATAAACTCCTTTCGAATTGTCTCTTGTTCTCAGATAGTCCAGCTGGTAATTAGGAAGTCTCAAACCCCATACAAAGTAACTCTCTGTGGAAGTAGCTAACCGTAAGTCTCCTTACACATATTTGCTTTGAACTCCGAAAGATGCTGTCAGGTTTCCGAAGAAAGAAACCCTATAACAGCCTCATAGCCTCTTGTAATTCTCATTTCACTAAATCTATATATTGATATTTCATTTCGTCTTCTCCAAATTCCCAGACTAATTTAAGGGGAGAGGATGGTTAAATTTTATTTTAGTATTTTTTTTTTTTTCAAAATTGATGCATAATAATTTTCATTTTGCTGTATGTAAAAATATCGCTGCTGCAACAACTTAAATTCGAGATTATATTTTGAAAAAATTTGAGGTACAAATTTTGAAAACTAAAAACACAATGCAGGAATTCACTAAAATGAACATATCTCAGCCATTTTAACAATAAATGAGGCCGGCAGCCGGCTGGTCGGTCTGGGCCCTTAAAGGGCTGTAGCGCCACGAATGATTTAAAACATCTATGACATTTTATTCCTAAATACACGGTTTTTAATATATCGAGTACAATTATGATACTGGCTTTAAAATTTTAAGATAAACAACAACATTTTAAGATTGAATTTTAGAGGTTCCAACATTTACAGAAATATGGAGGCATATTTTTCAAATGTAACAAAATAAATATCTGTTCCAGGGAAAAGTTTTGTAATAGCCTAAAGAATTTGAGGAACAAATGTCACGTGTTTAACATTAATAATTCGGAAGATGTAACTTTGTGTTTGCAATAAAGGAAACAAATTTAAGCTATTTGAAACTGTAATAAAAGTTTAGTTACTGTCTGTTATACACCCTATGCACCAGAGCTTTAAAATTCGTATCACAGCAGCTGAGAAGGTCATAAATGCACATTCATTTTAATGTAATATGTTTTTAAATGTCTAATATAAAAATATGAATTAGAAGTTTCAATTGTATTCAATGCTTAGTGTCACAGTCGCTGGTAAGACAATTTGTATGCATTAAATGTTATGTAATGTATGGGGTATTTCAAAAGTAAGCTCAAAAATTAAACCGCTATAAATATTATAATATTTGAGATAGGAAAAAAACAAAATCATCACAGTGTTGGGGAAAAAATGGGGTTTACGAAACATTGGGAAGATGTCCTGCGTTCTCTTGTTCAAAGTACAGCATTCTGTCTGCGACACCATGCACAGCATTTTGCAGATAATGTCTTGGAATATTGGCAATTTCTTGCTAGATGGCATCTTTCAACTACAGTAGGGTTGTTGGATGTGTCAGAAAAACTCGTTCTTTAAGGTAACCCCACAACCAAAAGTCGGCCAGATTGAAATCTGGAGATCGCAGAGGCCTCATTGTTGGAAAGTGCCTACTAATGCAATCAAAGTCGAGCGTGTTTCTAACAATTACCTAACTAGCTCCATAGGAGTCCATTATGACTGACTTGATCTCAAGTGAACTTTACTGAAGTAATGGCTAGTAATGTACAGTATACTTTTCCGAAAGCATACTAAATAAATAAATACTACAAGACTCATTTTCGTAGTTCAGAAAAGAAAAAATTCAGCTATCTCGTCAATAAAGTAAGAGATATTGTGATTAGAAAAGACTACCACGGTGGGACTCCAACATACCATCTTTTGCTCTTAGGTTTGAAGCATTGTCCGTTACACCAGAACCTCACATCCATAAACTGATTCTAAAAGAGGTACAGTGACGAAAACGAATTAGGGTGAAACAAGCAGTGCAGTGGCGTGCTGTCTCATTATTTGCCGGCAATTTTACAGATTTTGTGAAGGATAAATTTTGAAAACGCGGTTGATTGATTCGTAACAGTTGGGCTTCATGCAATCCCTAGTAAGTTCCTTAACCATCTCGTACCGTTCCACGACTCTATTTCAGTTTAATACTGGAATGTGAGTATCAAATGTAAATAAAAGTTACAATTGATAACTCAGATATTTTTCGTCGAAGACTAGGTTTCTTTTATCAAATTGCTTGTCTATAACCCCTCATTAATCATATAAATAAAGTTCTTTGCTTTAATTCTGAAACAACCGGTAGGCCTATATGTGATTACACACATATTCAGTTAGAAAGTTTAGAATTTCTTCAAGACCAATCTGTATTGTAAAATCTTTGAAAATTCAGAGAAATCGTATTTTTGAGAATATCTCTTCAATTTTTAACCCCTAACAATCTGATGATGTAATTGTTTGTTTTTGAATCAATGTTAATTTTAGGTTAAAATTTTAAGACCGAAATTTACAGTTTGATAGTCTACTCTTTGCTGATTATGCAATGAAGATGAGATTCAATATTCAGTGCATAATCTAAATTTAATGATCAGCGCAAAATACGACTTGGAAATCAATATTAAAATAACAAAAGCAATGGCATTTCGTGGGAAATACCGGTTGCAAGCAAAATTTGCTTGAACAACAATTTAATAGAAGGAATTTACGCATCTTGGCTTAATTTAACATTTTTGGTGAAACAGATATAACGTCTAAAATTTGCAAATACAATAAAACAATAGGAATAATCAACAAAATTATGAAGTCTTCCCTAGTACAGCGACACACAAGAATATGTTTTTATAAAACTTACCTAGATCTGTACTATGTTACGGAAGTGAAGCATGGACAATGAGAAGTACAGATATCAGCAGAATAACGGCCTGTGAAATAAAATTTATGAGAGCAACACTAGGATATAGTCGCTTGGCCCTCACAAGAAATGAGGATGTCATGCAAGAACTTCAATTACAACCAGTCTCACAGATTATAAACAAGTACCAGCTGCAATGGAAAAACCATACCCAACGAATGAATCGAAATAGACTTCGAAAAGCCATGCTTCAATACCGTTCCCAAGGGAGGAGATCTTTAGGCTGTTCGAAAAAGTTGGACTGAGAATGACTCACTGAGACTGTAACGGGCCTTATACTTGTTTGAATAATGATGATGATGATGATGATGATGGTGATGGTGAAGATTAAAAATAGGAATTTACCCACAGAGACTACAAGGTTATGTATGAATAGAGTGTTTGTTGTGCGCACGAGAAACATATTCCCGATCAATTGCTGCGATACAAAACATGTTTCAGTTGTAACCTGGACATACCTCAGGCTTCACGTCATGAATGACAACGACAGTCTAAGCACAGCTAACCTAATATCCTCATGCTGTGGTATAAATTCCTACCTTTAATGTTGATGAATTCTAAGACACGCATATTCAGGATATAAATAGAAAACATATACAGCGAATTATGGTGAGATATATTGCGAGGAATCTTGCCTGAAATTTCAAGTCACCTCGGAATGACGTATGTAGAGTGTAAGTTTATCGTCCCGATGTCAACATTTTCAAGTGCCTAGTCTGCTTTTACCTTTCCAGACTTTATTCCGAAATTTTGTTTGCTTCAGTTGATATTCTGCCTATGTTCACTGGTCGAATTGCCATGTGTTGTATTTCTCTAGGAAACTGCATCGGGTTTCTAGTTCTTATTTACTTTCGTTCTCCATCCTTTTTATTGATTGACTATTACCTCTGCCATGCTTTATCGCCATTCAGCTCGAAGTTTTTGTTGCAATGTTGGAATTGCTACATTCCGTCTTTTCATTACTATTCTCCGTTCTATCAAAATATCTCGGTCCCTGTCTATCATCCCGGATGTTGAAACAAATAATACTATTATTCATTGTCATACTTCTAGAATAGGCTTACAACACAAAACTTTTTAATATATAGTCGGTCCATTAATAAACATCCTTCTCTGGACTCTAATGTTGAGTTGAACAACGATCGAGAAATTAAGACTAACAGCGCCCGCAAAGCCGAAAACCCGCAAGACAATATTTCCTACGACGTCGTTGACTGCTTGTGAGTGAATCATGCGATCGAGACTTCGGGACTGTTCAACTCTCCAACGTCAAGAAGCCTTGAATCTTCACAGTTGTTTATACTAGACTGAACTTTTATCTGTTTTGGCAACTGCTATACACTGTATGTATAAATAATCAAGTAGCCTTTTTGAAACATCATCTCTACCTTTCAGTTTATAATAATCCTTTTCCCAATCTTTATTTAATTACTAGGAACTTATTAAAAGGATAGGAATTTTTTTTCGTATGTTTGAGCTCAAGTGTACAATCTCAAGTAAAAATATATTAACGCTTTATTTAACTTTATGTTCTATGTTTCTTAGAAACGCAAATTTATTTGAGAATTATGCAAATCTAGGTTTTCAGGTAAAGCTCCCTGTTAAGCAGACTTGAATAATTTCAAGGAAAAAATTGTTCCGGGGCCGGTATATGTTAATGCAGGTACGTTAACAGAAAACCACAATTCACAGTCACATAGAGTTTGTGTGCACTCGTTGTGGGTCTCTGGTGTCTCGTCAGCCCACTCGAGTTGTGTGGATATAAGCGGAAAAATTGAGACGGTGTCGGGTGGATTTTCTGGGTAGCTCAGTCGGTAGAGCGCTGGTGCGGGATCGATACCCGGTCCCGGAACAATTTTTCCCTTGAAATTATTTGAGAATTGTTTTTCAATTTATACAACCATAGGTAATATCTAATAATAGAACCAGAAAAGTTTGATAACTATGATACAGTTTTGTTTTATCTTTTTGTATCAATTAAACATCTAGGCCTATAATGCTATTTATTTCAACGATGTATGTTACGAAATCTTTCCAAGCCGACCAAATGCTATTTCGAGAATGACGAGCAAGACTCGATGCGTACGAGAGTTACGAGACGAGTCTCGAAAGACAAGTCCAATGAACACTGCGAGCGAGAGCGGCAGTTAGGTTTGTTCACCTCTAGTCTACTGCTATAAATGACCATTACAATTCTGTGCAAAAGCGTCCTCCCAAGCTTTAACGTACAATACATCTTGTAAGATTACGATTTTCATAAGCACTTGTCATTACTCATTTATGTTTTTTATTTTTATTTTAGTAGGTTATTTTACGACGCTTTATCAACATCTTACGTTATTTAGCGTCTGAATGAGATGAAAGTGATAATGCCGGTGAAATGATTCCGGGGTACAACACCGAAAGTTACCCAGCATTTGCTCATATTGGGTTGAGGGAAAACCCCGGAAAAAGCCTCAACCAGGTAACTTGCCCCGATCGGGAATCGAACCCGGGCCACCTGGTTTAGCGGCTAGGCGCGCTAACCGTTACTCCACAGGTGTGGACATTTTGGTATCATACTTTTCTTTTCTTAGAAATAATTCAGGTTTTTCAACCGTAAATCGAAGACATACATTTGTCATTGTGGCACAGCTTGTATATTTCATAGTCGGAATTATATTATTTATGACCCAAATGCAAATCTTAAAAAAAATAAATAAATAAATAAAAATCTGACTTTCAATATCATCGATATTAGATGTTATTTATAAATACCTGACCCATCGTATTCCTCGACCGAGGCCAGTGGAGCCGCGGGCGTAATGTGAACTATCGCGATGCGGTATTACAAACGCAGGAGCAGTAGTGCCACGGCTCCAGGCTGCAGGACTCCACTGGCCTTGGTCGAGTAATAAAATATTTTTATTTTGACTTCTGAGATGAATTTTCGGGTTCTGCAGAATGGTAAACTTCTAGTTTGATAAGACCTAAGTGGATCCAGCCTGCAGTCGCTTACATTATGTCAACGAATAAATGTTGTAACAGTGAAGTGATGCAAGACATTTAGGAAGTAAGAAATGTATTCTGTAGAAATGTGGAAAGTAGATATGAGATTTATTTTCATTTATTGCATTACTGTATTTACAAAATAATTGATTCTCTCCAGGTTAATCTAATTAGCCTATATGATATAGGCTACATTTTTTAATAATACTTGCAATTACCTCAAAGTGAGCTGTGACGTTCCTCCGCGCCGTCTGTACATCCCTTTGCCTTACTATATGCAAAGCTAATGGTTAAGAAATCCGCGAAAATTATATTCCTTCGCCATCTTTCAGGGGCGCGGGCGCGGCAGTTGTTCGACTTAGAAAGCGGGCACCAATGAAATATTTGGATTGATTAAATGTTATCTTCAGTACTGCAATTACTGTGAATTCGAAAGATGCAGCGAATCCACATTTGACTGCTTAACCCATTTTTGGATAAACATATCGAAGAGATTAAAAAAAACAGGAAAAGTTTCAAACGTTTGGAAACAGTTCTTCCTAAAAATCGACCTGGTTAGATGCAAATATATAATTTCCAGAAGATGTTTACAAACAAAAATAATAATTCAGATTCAAGTCAGGCGGGCATGAATAAAGATAGGTCTACCAACGTGTTCAGTGAGAGCAGTGATAAGAGTGAGAAACGTAGGGTGCAAAATATTATAGGCCAGAGTTCGAGTGAGATTCTATTAGCAGCGGAATTAAGTTTCAGGGCTTCAGGCAGAAGGGATGCTGCAAATCTAGTTAAGGAACTTTCAATGGCTTCCCCAAAACGAGCTAGAAAATTAGAAAAGACACGAAAGTTACTTCAGTGTCAATCACAAGAAATGAGCCTGATGAGGCGTTGGCATTTCAAATTAGTGCAGATTTGACTAGTCATCAGCAAAAATTAATGTATTCTAACGCCAAAGAAATTAATTCCAAATCATATCCCCCATATAATGTCCTGTGCGAAACAAAAGAGAATGTTATACAGTAGAAGAAAATACACGTATTTTAGGAACAAGTTCAGAAATTCATCTTCAGTCTATATTAGAGCACACAGTTGAACGGTTAGAAGAAGATTTAACAATTTCTTTTTAATCACTGTATGAAATATTTTTCACACTGTTCAGTAAATTGGTGTGAGACGGTAGTTCAGGACATATTTATTTATTTAGAATTTAATAGAGATACATGTGTTTGCCAAAAGACAGAATAATTCGCAATTTTTTTTGTCGCTTAACAAAGAAGATAATCAGTACTTGTACAAACAATTCATTTAAGAAAGAATGTAATCTTGATATAAAAATAACAGTATAAGTAGTTTCGTGTTTTGAGTAATTTGAAAAACTTGTGGTCACCATGCAAGTTGTTTTCAAAGTAATAAAAACAAGAAGAGAGGTTCAGTTTTGAATATAAACATTACAAATTTTCCTATATTTAAGAAATTTAAACTGTTTGTACGCTATATATGTGGGTTTTAACTATGCAGCAGAAAATTGTATCATTCAAGTCAAGATTTCATCTTGTAGGCCTACTTCCCCAGGAATTTTATTTTATTTTTTTCACCCCGTTTAACAAAAGTTCTTCATAGAGTTCCTCTTTCGCCTATGAACTCTATGTGACTGTGATCTTATGAATATTATATTTGATTTGTGAGAAAAGGACTGTTGGAGTGTATATATTTTTTTCTTTGTCCTCCTTAAATAGCTTATAAGTAATTTCCTCGAAACGATTCGTAGGATCAATAAAGTCGGTTTCACTTTGTTTTCCTATTTATTGCAATAATGTCTATTCTACGATTACTACCGCCATCCGCAATTAAATAGATTTTTTCATAGACTTAAGCGCGTTAGCTATAATGGTTCCGAAAATTACTATAGCAATGAATACTTTTATTCATCATATCATTCGTATCACTCCAGATATTTACTGAATTGCTTCACAGAAATGAAATACAGTAGTATGAAAAAATACGAGCTTATCATCAACAGAACACTTTTGTCTTATTAAATTAATATTTTCCAAAGGAATTATACCTTGACTAATAATAAATACTACCCCGCGTCTGGCCGCGAAACCAGGTGGCCCAAGTTCGATTCTATCCGGGCAAGTTACCTGGTTGAGGTTTTTTCCGGGGTTTTCCCTCCATCCAATATGAGCAAATGCTGGGTAACTTTCGGTACTGGACCCCGGACTCATTTCACCGGCATTATCACCTTCACCTAAATAACCTAAGATGTTGATAAAGCGTCGTAAATAACCTACTAAAAATACACCTTAAAAATTTAAACTCAATCAATATTAAAACAAAACCAAAACATACAAACTATGCTTTTATTATGTTTACAATGGCGAGAGACTAGCAACTTAACTTCGAGCAATCGAATTCTCAGCTGAGTTATCAATCATCTGGTCAATGTAGAAAAGACGAACCACGGCTAAGGCGAATGCCATCTATAGCCTACCTCACTTTGACATGCCTGACCTAGAGAGTTTTTTGAACTCTTACATCTTTATTACAGAAAGAAAGAGGAGGGATGTGTTAGCGGTGATGTTGCCACACTTCTGAAAGTCACAACTTAATTTTCTAATTAACCGTTCATTTAATCACAAAACGTAATAATAGTGTACTATAGGTACAATAGGGTTATTTGTAAATTTTGGAGATACAATACATAATATATCACAGACTTTGTCCAGTAAATTTATACTTTATGATATTTTCTAGACAATGATTTAGTTCTTAAACTCTTCGTGAGAACAGCGCTTGCAGATTTTATGTAGTAGTTCATGTTGTATGGCTTCAGATATTTTGTTGATAGGAGAGTACTTAATTTCAGTACATGCTTTTCTTTCCTGATTGTAGTACTGTAGTGCATATTAGGATTTTTAATCAAGCTGTCTTGAAACATATCCCGCAGAATATGCAGCGGTTTGGGATTATGAATTATTACGTGTGGTACGCCTATATTGGCCACAAATGCAATCGCCGCAACGATTCTAATAAAGTCTAACGTGGAATATGAATAACCATCTCTGTTAATCTTGTTATGAAGAACTAAGGGAGGAATATTAATAATACTGGATTCGAACAATATTTTCTTTACTTATTCTGATTAGGTACAGTATGTACCAAGGTTATACAGATGCATATGATATTATTCTAACTACAGTAGTTTACACTTGTTTATAAGAATTTCAAATAAGGAGGTAAAACATTATGAATTCCAATACTTTTCTACTGAATTGTATTTATCTTATGTCACGATAAAGAAGGCTCATTGTTTTCCCTAACATATTATTTGATGTGTCCGCCGAGTTAACTCTGTTGTAGCACGTCTGCCTTCATATTAGCCGACCCGGGTTCGATTCTAGGCGGGATCAGAAATTTGCATGTAAAATTTCTACCTCGGAATAGGAGAGTTGGCGGTGCACAATTTCTAGTCACTAGATTGTGCACCAATATGTCTGAGTTAAATTCAAAATCTCCCCTCTGTGAATAAGAAGAGAAGAAATATGTCACTGTTGATAGTGATTCGTCCGTCGGACGGAGAAGTTTAGCCTTGGTGCTAATCGAAAGAAGTAGGCTACGTGACGGCACGGGGTTCTCTCGTTCACATCTTCATCATCACTCATTCCATACATTACACTTACACGAACACTCACACATACACTTACCCTCGTATTACTCGACCGAGGCGAGTGGAGCTGCGGGCGTAATGTGAAATATTGCAATGCGGTATTACGATCGCAGGAACAGTAGCGCCACGGCTCCGGACTACAGCACTCCAATGGCCTTGATCGAGTAATACACGACATAACTCTCCACAGATACACATCATGTACAGCAGCGGTGGCGAAAATATGACTCGCGAGCACATTGTGGCTCGCAATGATAGCTATGCATTTCTCTTACTTCCTATCTCCTCCATCCCTCACCCTCTCACTCACTCACTGGAGTCAAACTCCGTTCCATTTGTATTTATCTCTGACCTGCGAGTGGCGTATCGTCGCAATGTCGCTCTCGAAACTATGTACCTCTCCAAAAACGAAAGTTTCAAGTAGGATGGGAGGACGCATTTTTTTTTTTTTGCTGTTAATATGAGGGGAATATTAAATGTATGATTTGTGCACAAGTATTGCGAGGAAAACGGTTGTATAACATAAAACGGCATTTTACTACATGTCACTCTTGAAACATTAAAAGGTTAAGTGTTATCATTATTATTATTATTATTATTATTATTATTATTATTATTATCTCTGCAGGTCGATCCTTTTTTCAGCCGATGTACGAATAATTCGATTAGATCTTCAATTTAAACTCACAGATTTACAATGTGATGTTAATTGAAAGCTAGATGTAAGGACTTGAGAAATGTTGAATTATTCATATCTTTGCTAATAAATAAATATCCGAAGCTTCGTTCTTTCGCTTGCTCTGTTGAAGCCATGTTCGCTACAACTTACGTTTGTGAAAAAATATTTTCAACAATGAAAATATTAAAATCCAAATTTAGATCACGACTGACAGACAAATACCTTCGTGATCAACTACGACTGTCAGCAAGTGATATAATCCTTCATTTTGAAACTCTGTCGCAGAGACATCCTGAAGACAGTTTAATTCTAGATTGTGATAATATGTTCTAAGTTTTCTTATTCATTTCTTTCTTCGTTACACGTACTAAACATTAGATCATAACCTTATACTGTATAATTTTATATTTCAGTGCTTGACGTAAGAAAAATGAAAATCTGTTAATAAGTCAGACAGTTGCTTCACTTCCCCTTCGGGTGTCCGCCTCCCTCCATAGGTGCGATGCACGTTGCAGGTTACACAGCGGCTCGGATCACGACTACATTTTCGCCACGGCTGCCCTAAGACACCTCGCGCTACAGTTCCCGCTGTGCACTGCCACCGAACTCCCCTGTAGCCTGCATGATCCCCTTACCGTTCCGCGTATGCCTCACCGCGGTCTCTCAACCTCGGTCCCACGAGTTATCATGACTCCAGTGGAGAATCCATGATACATAACACTACCATCAACAACGAATGCCCATATATCCACGGGCTCTAATTTTGGCGGAGGACCGCAGCCGACTCTACATCGCAGCAAGGCCGAAACCTAGGAAAGAAACGGAAATAATGATGGAGGGGAAGTGTAATTATTAGGCCTAAGAAATATATGCCGTTATATTACCAGTGCACTTCGTGCGCCTCTAACGTTGAATACGTCTCAGAGTTGGGGTGAGTTAACGCAGTGTCTTTCGTTCGTTTGAACTCATGCTTATCATCACGGTAAGTTAGTCCTTAGCATTTGGGTGGTTGAAAGCCACTCCTTTGACTTCGAAACATAATTATCTGCTAAATAAACATTTAAAGACATTATTGTTTTTGTTAAAGAAAAATAGTATTTCAAAGACGTTTTATTTTCTGTCTCTTAGCCTCTTTATTTCACTATGTTAATATGATGGTTTATTACGTTTTTGTTTTACATAATTTTTCATTTCATGTATTGTTGCAGTGAATAACAATTCACATTTCCAAATTTTCAAAGGAGAATGATTACATGTTGCTAGAAAACACAGCCTTGTATCTAGAGAAACTTCGTTCCACTTCTGCAACAACAATGAGGATATATTTGAAATATTTTACACAAGCATTTTCTATCTCAAAATCTGTATCATTATTATAAATTTCCTCATTTGAAATTGTCACAAATTTTACATAGAGCTAAATATCCATAAGGTTTATCCAGTATTTTCTTCACATTGTTTCCTGTTCCTTGTTCCAACTATTCAGTTTCGTCACAATATCATTTGTTACATTTTATTTTCTGTCTGTAGAAAATATACCTAATGTAACATTGACAAGACATATCAGCCTTATGATTTCACTATATTAGTATGATAATGTATTACGGTTTTGTTTTGCATAATTTTTCATTTCATATATTGTAGCAGTGAATAACAAAACCACATTTTCAAATTTTCAAAGGAGAAATATTGCCTGTTGCTAGAAAACACAGCCTTGTATCTAGAGAAACTTCGTTCCACTTCTGCAGAAACAATGAGGACATATTTTAAATATTTTGCACAAGCATTATTTATCTCAAAATCTGTATCGTTATTACATATTTCCTCATTTAAAATTGTCACAAATTTCGTGCTCGGTATCTTGCTATTATTCTTCTTTACAAGATGTTGAATGTTGCCTGTTACGAATAGCAGTATTCGGTCGTAATGTAACCGATCAACTTAAGTTCACTGCTCAACGAAACACACTGAAATCCCCCGCCACAACGCAATTACGTACCGGTACCTAAAGTCAGAGCGCATGACGCGGAATGTAACGGCATACAATAAAATTCTCAGCCCTAGTAATTGTAATGGCGAAATGAATCCGAGATCCAATGCCGAAAGTTACCCAGCAATTCTGCTTCGATTGGTTGGTTGAGGGAAAACTTCGGAAAATCTCAACCAGGTAACTTACTTCAACCTACACCTGTGGAGTAATGGTTAGCGCGTCTGGCCGCGAAACCAGGTGGCACGGGTTCGATTCCCGGGGTCTTTCCTCAACTCAATATGACCAAATGCTGGGTAACTATCGCTGCTGGACCCCGGACTTATTTCACCGCCATAACCACTTTCGTCTCATTCAGACACTAAATAACCTAATTTGTTGATAAAGCGTAGTAAAATAACCTACTAAAAATTACTCCAACCAGGATTTGAACTCAGGGCCACTTGTTTCACTGTGAAACGTGCTAACCGTTACTCCACAGTGGTGAACTATTTAGTGACATTCAAAAATACTGAATAAATATAGTTTTTATCGTTATTTTCAGCAGTGATACGAACTCTTGAGGGTACAAGTCTAAATGTACCCATCAAGGAAATCTCCCCCCCCCAGTTTGTGGCCACGTCGATCTTGAAGAGTTTCGGATGAAGCTTCATTATGTTATTGCAGTCATTAAGGTAGCTGGAGTGGAAAATCAACACGAGAAACAAAGTGCAGCTTATTTAGATTTCTAGCTCGACGTAACAGGAATTTAAATCAGCAGCCGAACTTCTCGATAAATAGACAGGACCTGAAAAGGTGTAGGGTAAAGTTTTTATTGTCCGAACCTTTCTCCTCCCACCCATGACTCCTTAAATTCCCGTTCCAACCCCTTCATAACATGAGTTTGTATACTTCTCTCCAGTCAAGCAAAGTCGACTGTGTGAATTAACTTATGAGTGGATTTTTTTAGCGAAGAAGCGATGAACTCTATAGACCTTTCGATTCATTCACAACAATGAAGCTTTATCCTTCAGTAACTAAATAACAGCTAATTGAATGTTGAGGGAGATGGTTGACTTGATACTTGCAAATTTAATGGAAGAGAGTACATAAAGAATCTCGTTAAAAGTATCGTCTTTCTAGAGGCAAGTGCTCTTCTAACTTGTTTTAGAATTATACCATGTATATGGTTTCTATTTCTTTCGAGTTGCTTTTTTTCGGAAACTCATTTCTTATCTGTGTAATAAATGTACCATAACATAAACTTTACTGTTTAAAGAGATTTTGCCAGTGCCTCAAAATATTTATCCTTTGTGTCAGCAGTGTGGAGATGAGGAAAACTTCTAAATGTTTTTTTTTTTTTGTTTAATATAGTGAACGAACGTGTATGGAAAATAATAAAACTTTCAAGTACGTAATAGATCTCGGGTTACATCAAGAATTAGCAGTTTCACAAATTCAAGTACGTAATAGATCCCGGGTTATATCTTGAATTAGCAGTTTTACAAATTGAGATGAGTCTTGTTAAGGTAAGTGTTCCTCCTATCGGTACATATAACACCTATTAGCAGTCCACCTAATGATCTCTTACAAGCAAACATTCTTATGGGAGCAGATACAAAAAGTTAATTTTTTTCTTCCATTATGTTAATAATGTCAAAACAAGTACTTGAACAAATTTTGGCCTGACCTGTCTTCAGACAGTTGACTAAACAAACAATTAAAATAAATATACCATTGATCTTCAATACATTTT
Source organism: Periplaneta americana (assembly GCF_040183065.1). Lineage (NCBI taxonomy): Eukaryota > Metazoa > Arthropoda > Insecta > Blattodea > Blattidae > Periplaneta > Periplaneta americana. The sequence continues at coordinate 101,588,162 of NC_091126.1, read as the reverse complement.
AGAATAGCTCTTGGCTTTAATAATAGCTTCACATTTTCGCTGCATAGACCTTACAAATCGTTCATACTTTTGAGGGCTGATTTTTTTTACCATTACGTAGTAATCTCACTTTTCAATTCTTTTCTTCAAAGAAAGATGTTTGCTGTAGACCCATGGCTTCAGATAAGCCCATAAATGTTCAGTCATGTTTAAATCAACAGATTGAGGAGTTCTTAGTAGTTTAGGCGCATTCTAAATGAACCAAGTCTTATTTATTTCGGCAGTATGTTTGGTGTCATTCTCATGTTGAAACATGTATGTAGGCGTCATACCCAATTTTGCCGCATTTTGTTTCGCATTCTTCTTAAGAATGTCCACGCACACTTTCTAGTCCATTAGATCATCAATGAACTGCATATTTCCACCCCTCTTTTGCTGACATGCACCCCCACAAAATAACCACCCCATGCTATGGTGGACAGTGTGTTGGCCACATTGTTGTCCTCATTGGTTTTTCCCCGCACTCTTCTGCCGCCATCAGAGCCAAATAGGTTAACATTAGTCTCATCGGTCCAGACAACATTATTCCAAATTTCCTGACCCGTATGTGTACGTGTTCTTTTGCAAACTTCAGTATTGCAGTTCGGTCCTTTCTACTAACAAATGGGTTTTCCTTATGATTCTATCGTGGTAACTAGAGATGAACAACGAGCGAGAATGCAAGACTAACAGCGCCAGCAAAGCCGAAAACTCGCACGACAGTATTCCCTGTCGTTGACTGCTTGTAAGCAAACGTTCAAAACATCGGGACTTCGGGAGTGATGAACTCTCGAACGTCAAGCAGCCTTGAATCCTCACAGTTTTTTATACTAGATTGAACTCTTATATGTTTTGGCAACTGTTATATATGTATAAACAATCAAATAGCCTATTTGAAACATAATCTCAACTTTTCAGTGTAGTAGGTAATCCGTTCTCTTCTGTAGGGACGTCAGCATTTGTAACTATGATATCGAATCATTACTGCTGATTTCATTCTTTTATGGACAAAGAATCCTGTTCCTAATTAGTGATTATTGTTTCCTTCCCCACAATACAAGTAATCTCCTATTCCTGATATGCCATTCCCATCTAACCTAACCTCTTGTAATCCCACGAAGTCTATTCTATATCTAGCTAGTTATTTTGCTACTAATGTTACCCCTCCTGTTCTATAAAGACTAGTTACGTTCCAAGTACCAAATCTCATAACCTTATTATTTTGCTGTGATCGTGCCACAGAATCAGTCCCACTGCGAGGCTTATTGTATGGATTCGTAACAAGCTGTTTTTTACGGTGATGGGTTGTTAGTCTTTCGCCCAACACCCAAACTTGAGGAAATTAAACATAGAATTAATATGGGAAATGTCTGTTTTTATTCGGTTGAGAAGCTTTTGTCATCAAGTATGCTGTCAAAAATTCTGAAAGTTAGAATTTATAAAACAGTTATATTACCGGTTGTTCTGTATGGTTTGAAACTTGGACTCTCACTTTGAGAGGGGAACAGAGATTAAGGATCTTTGAAATAAGGTGCTTGAAAATATTTGGGGCTAAGAGGAATGAAGGTACAGGAGAATGGAGAAAGTTACACAACGCAGAACTGCACGCATTGTATTCTACACTTGACATAATTAGGAACATTAAATCCAGATGTTTGAGATGGGCAGGGCATGTAGCACGTATGGACTAATCCAGAAATGCATATAGAGTGTTAGTTGGGAGGCCTGAGGGAAAAAGACCTTTTGGGGAGGCCCAGACGTAGATGGGATTATGATATTAAAATGGATTTGAGGGAGTTGGGATATGATGATAGAGACTGGATTAATCTTGCACAGTATAGGGACCAATGGCGGGCTTATGTGATGGCGGCAATGGACCTGCCGGTTCCTTAATATCCATTTGAAGTAAGTAAGTAAGGTAATCCGTTCCCCAATCATTATTTAATTACTACGTTCTTATTTTAAGATTAGAAATTGTTTTCGTATGTTTGAGATCAAGTATACAATCTCAAATATAAAAACTCTTTATTTAACTCTATGTTTTTGTTTCTTAGAAATGCACGTTTATTTGAGAAATTTTATTTATATGACCGTAGGTAATGTCTTACTGTAGAACCAGAACATTTTGGTAACTGCGGTACTGTTTTCTTTTCTATATTTTATCATTTACTGTAAACTTCCTTAATATTTTTTATTTCAGTGATGTATGTTATTCAAAATTACGAAATGTTTGCACGTCGACCAAATGCTCTTTCGAGAATGATGAGCGAGACTCGAAGCGCACGAGAGTTAAAAGACCAGATTCGAAAGACAAGTGCAACGAACACAGCGAGGGCGAGCGGCAGTTAGTTTTGTTCGTCTCTACTGGGTGTTCAGTTCAAAGTGTGTCATGGTTCGCTGTATGTCGTCATGTGGCTAGCTGATGAGCCTAGAGAATTCAATCTTCCTACACTTCCGCAGAGGTGTATAGCCTATGAGGCAGAGAAGTTGCCTAGCAAGTACGGCGTTCATTCTGAAGAGTACGTACCGATACGTACGGTAGTGGCAGAAATGTGAACTGTTCGGAAATACGTACTGTCGGGATATGGGGAGAGGGTTAAGACGATTACTTACGTACAGTATTTGTTGACATTAACTTCGACGGTCAACATGGACACGGAGCATTTGATTTGTGTTGTGTAATGTTACCGTACGCAACCGATGATAACAAATACCCTGCGTACGATTTGCCGGCGCAAAACACAGTTCGAAAGAGGTTATGGTAGCACACAGACCGTACAGACCGCCATCTGTTGCTACGACGTTCAAGTTATACCGTACACGTTCTCAAGTTCAGATTGAAGAACGCCTTAAATAATAGGCAACTTCTCTGACATATAAGCTGAAACTCGGTTCAAATCAGTGACCCAACAACAGTGACGTCATGACACACTTTGAAATGAACACCCAGTAGTAGTAACCGTATCTACGAAGTACCCGATGGACGTCTCAGTACATATCTTCTTACCAGTAGTTACTTCCAGTGATGACCTCAGTTTTGAAGCACTTACATTATGCTACGTTTACACGGCGACAGTTTAGAGAAGAGAGCTAGAGAATATAGCTTAGTATCACAGTGTAAACGGTTTTGAGAGCAGGTATCTCGTTGACTCTAATATCTAAATAGAGTGTCTAAATAGAGCGGCCTTGAAAACTGCTCTCGCCGTGTAAACACCCGGGACAGAGAACTCGCATATACTGTCAGCTCTCATTAGATTTACTCTAAATTATTCAGCTAAGTTGATATTTTTAATTAACTCTTGCGTACGAGATTACAAAAGGTGGCGCATAACTCTTGAAATATAGGTATAATGTAATAATCATGCTAGGTTTACGCGGCGACAGTTCAGAGCGAAGTTGTGAAGAATCATGAGAGCTCTCTAACGGAGTGTTTACACGGTGACAGAATATAGCTTCTCTAAACCCATTAGCGAGCTCTCATGAGATCTATATAACTCTAAACTCTAATGTTACCCTCCGGACCGTTTACATGGTGCAGACAGTTTAGAGTGAGATAAAGTGTTGAGAGAGAGAGAGCATTTAGAGAAGAATAGGCTAGTCAAAGCGTTTTTATTACACATGCACTCATCTAACTTCTGAGCAGTGTGTAACCTGACCGCGCATAGCACTTGTGTTAGTAATATTGTTGGTTGAGACATTATTTATTTATTCGAATAGAATAGGCTACTATAATTGCACGAAGAGCGGAGCTGATAGTCTCGATCAAAAATGTGCAAATTATAGCTCAAGTCGGCACACATGTAATTTACGTTCTATGAATCAGAGGTACATGGAAATACACCAATGGGAACATAAACTCAAGAAGTTTAGTTGTGGCAACACTGCCTCATAATAGCGCATATAAACAAATTTGTTCATTGTTGAGGGGAAATGGCTGCTATAGAGGACAGAAAAGCTTAATTTTCATGTGAACCAGTCGGTTATTAATATGCAGCGGCATTATCGAACAAAGTTTGGTGCATATTCACCCAGTGGGTCCTAAAATCCATAAATGGTACACAAATTTGAAGGCACGATTCTTCGCAAACGGTTGTGATTTCATCCGTACCTATTACATTGTCGACCTGGTTGTCGAGTTGGTATAGTGCTGGCCTTCTATGCCTAAGGTTGCGGGTTCGATCCCGGGCCAGGTCGATGGCATTTAAGTGTGCTTAAATGCGACAGGCTCATGTCGGTAGATTTACTGTCATGTAAAAGAACTCCTGCGGGACAAAATTCCGGAATATCCGGCGACGCTGATATAACCTCTGCAGTTGCGAGCGTCGTTAAATAAAACGTAACATAACCTACTACAGTTGCTGCAAGCCCTAAAACAGAGAACAAAGTGCTACGAAGAAATGTTTGCACAAGGTATGCAGACTTTAATTGAAAACGATGATGAATTTATTCGTTCCGTGGTGTTTTCTCACGAAGCCACATTTCAACTTTCTGGTAAGGTGAACAGACATAACCTCAGAATCTGGGGGTCAGAAAATCCGCGTATCTACGTGGAACTTGACTATAGGCTTGATGTGTGCCGTGTTACCAAGGGGGGGAGACACATTGAACATCTTTAAGTTACGGAACTAAACGTTTGGAGTTTCTCTTTCCATTGGTACTATTTTCATGCACCTCAGATTCATAGTACGTAAATTACATGTGTTCGAAACCGGAAAGTTCTTTTGTAGGATCCCTGTATAAAGATAATTTTCAGGCTTCCTGATGAAAGAGAGGCAACGGATGCAGCTGAGGAAGTAGTTCTTGAGAAGAGGAAGAAGAAGAAGAAGAATAAGAAGAAGAGGAGGAGGAAGAAGAAGATGTGCGTTGTGCCCTCCCCCAAAATTAAAGAGGAAAAAAAATATCCTTGCTACCAGAACCAAAGTCCAATTTATCTCCAATGTTAAAAGAAAGTGTGCAGAATTTGCGGTGAAAATTACTGATTACGTTTTAGCACCTCAAAAGAGACCGAGTGTTTAAAGTAAGAAAAATTATAATTTTTCATATAATATTGTTCATCTTCTTTCATTAGGCCTATATTTTTTATAATGGTTCTACTAATACAGTGTAATAGTTGTGCCTATTTCGTTTCGTTAAATTATAACTATATTTTTGTTAACAAATACCGATACTGACCCCAGTGTACCAGTTATGTGATTTGTTTGTAATGTACTGGGTGACCGTTATTATCATTAAATATGATGCATCATCAATAGTATTAAAGAATCTAGAAAATATTCCACATCAAGTGAATTGTGAATTGTGGTAATTGGACAATAATAATAATAATAATAATAATAATAATAATAATAATAATAATAATAATAGACTAATAATAATAGTCTAATAATAATAGTTCGTACTTACTGGAGGTTTGGAGCTTCAGCTGTAGCTCCTCCAGCAAATAAATAAGCAAGAATAAAACCCAGAAAATAATTAACAAGTAAAAGAATGGACCTTACTAAAAATTACGACCAAATTACAATAAATTAACAAAACTGAAAGCCAAATTCAGTCGCCTCAACAGTCTCAGCTAGTTTTGACAATGCCCGATTTCTCAGGTCCTTTCTCTTGTCATTATTGTTAAACACATTCCACAAACAACTTTCCAGTTCATATGCTTCAATCAGTCTTCGTCTCTTCGACACACCATTATTTCTTGGCCGCCATTTACACTGCTTCTCTCGCGAGAGTTTATGAAAAAGTTCAACTCAGTTGAATAATTTAGAGTAGCTATAATAAGAGTTGAGAGCATATGCGAGTTATCTGTCCAGGGTGTTATACGGCGAGAGCAGTTTTCAAGGCCGCTCTATTTAGACTCTCTAAAATCTAATTAGAGTCAACAAGATACCTACTCTCAAAACCGTTTACACGGTGATATAGCTCGAACGGAACCTGGTGAAGCTTGACCTGGATGGCGAAACCAGTTCTACGGGCGGTTAGGAGTGGAGGGGGTAACGCTTGTTCAGTCTCGCTTGCATCTCGTCACATAACATCGGTCGGTAGTTGATCCCACACCACAATACTGCTCTCTCCCTCCAGGCTTCACCAGGTTCCGCACGAGCTATACTCAGCTATAATCTCTAGCTCTCTTCACTAAACTCTCACCGTGTAAACATACAGACGCCAATTCCGCCGCTAGATCGCTGTTCTGTTTTAGATATTCGTAGCAGAACACTTACTGAAATTGACATTTGGGGATTTAAAGAACTGACCGTTACGTATTAAATGCTTCGTACAATATTTTATGGTCAACAGATGCAATTTCAAAACTTCTACGTCTCAATTATATTAAAATAAATGGTTATTATTCTTCATATGTAAAGATATTAGATATTATAAAGTCAGGCGCTACCTTCCAGTTGTTCAATTCATACACTATACCTCTAAGACATATTGAAAGTAACTTAATACATTTTACATGAGCATTGTAGTCTACCCTTTTCCCGTTTTTTATTTATTTATTTATTATTATTATTATTATTATTATTATTATTATTATTATTATTCATAATTTATTTTGTTAAGAACAACACAATAATGTGTTTCGGGTACAAACCTGTTGCTACGAAGCGTAATGTGACCAACAGCCTTTCCTTTATACTAATGGCAATCTTCATAGTTATGTCTGTTTTGCCAAATGCAGGTCCGATCAAACTTATTAATTTTTCTATTTCTAATGATGACATCCTCAGAAAATTTTTTAACTGAATTGGATCTTCCATCCTTAACTCACTGACAAGGCACGTGTAAGCTCCATGCGTGTTCCGGCGAGATATCCAGGTTTTTCCCACGTAGATCTATTTCTCCTCTGTCTTCTTCAATTCAGAAGAATTGCAATCACTACAGCCGCCGCAATACGTTGTGCTTCTGCCATAATTGTAAACGCACTGACCAGCCTGCTCTCAACACTTTCTCTCACTCAAAACTTTCTGCACCATGTAAACGGGTCCACACCTGTGGAGTAACGGTTAGCACGTCTAGCCGCGGAACCAGGTGGCCCGGGTTCGATTCCCGGTCGGGGCAAGTTACCTGGTTGAGGTTTTTTCCGGGGTTTTCCCTCAACCCAATATGAGCAAATGCTGGGTAACTTTCGGTGCTGGACCCCGGACTCATTTCACCGGCATTATCACCTTCATCTCATTCAGACCCTAAATAAGCTAAGCTGTTGATAAAGCGTCGTAAAATAACCTACCATGTAAACGGTCCGGAGAGTAACATTAGAGTTTAGAGTTATATAAATCTCATGAGATCTCGCTAATGGGTTTAGAGAAGCTATATTCTGTCACCGTGTAAATACTCCGTTAGATAGCTCTCCTGATACTTTAGACCTTCTCTCGCTCTAAACTGTCGCCGTGTAAACCTAGCATTAGAGTTCTATTTTACTTGGCTCACAGTGGTTCGTTCCACTTTTTCTCTTAACTTCATTCGTTTCGGTATTCCTGGTTTATTCTCCACCGAACCTTTGAACCTAAATTTATTAACAATATACTGCACGTTGCGTGACTTTGTTTATAAGTTGCCCTACTTTTCGTTATGGCTTTATTGACAATATTGTCATCTTGAGGTCTGAACTGCTCTCTTTAAATTTACTCATCTTGAAGAGCACTACCTTGCGGGGTAAACAAGCGAAGCAAACAGTGCCTGGTCTGATCCACGACTGTTTTTGCCATGTAAGAAATCCAGACATGCCTACTACGTACTCAAGTGTATGAGTGAGAAGGTGGTTTGTATTTTGACTTGAAATACTTATTTTGTTATAAATAAAATGTTTTATTTTCGGTGCTCTTTTTGCTTTTGATATTAAGAAGTGCTGTGTCTCTATTATTTAAACTACAAAAAATGTAATTTAATATTTGCTATAACTTGTTTAAAAAAAATTCTGTTTTCATAATAGGCTTGGCATTTGTATGAATAACAAAGTGATACACTCTATATATTGTGCGTGAAAAAGAGTGTTTTGGAAGAACTGTGACAAAATTAGTGTGCGTTAAAATAGGGGTTAGCTCAATGACAGGTTTTTTGTACATTGATAAACATTGCTTTTCGCGTATTTTGATTATTTCTTATGTACTGAAAATGCTACAATTTGCAATATTGTACTTTTTTTTCTAATTCCAATCTGTTCCCATTTTAAGATGTAGTTAATATTATTGTTTTCAGCTCAATTTCTGTAGGTTGTTCGCATTTCCCTAGTCTAGTCAACGTGTTCTGAATTTTTTAACGGGCCGTCTGCTAAAGTAAATAAGAGACTTAGTTTGAAAACATGAAACTATTTAAGTTTAATTTTAATATATTTTTGGCTCCTTGGGCTAACTCAAGAAATAGCAGCCTCAGAAACGAAAGTAGACCGTAAAACTGTACATAATTTATTATTATTCATTGTGCCGTGATGTTTGTTATGTTTGCATAGTAAATTATTCTAAACCTATCGGTGGCGAAGGACATATAGAAATTGATGAATGACGTCTTTGGACTCTAAAATACATAGGGTCGTACTGAAAGTCATGAGCAACACGTTGCTATAATTTCAATTTCAACGAGACAAAAACGATTATATGATCATAATCTACAGACTTTATACTATGTGTTGACATATTGTGACGTCATTAAATTCTTTCATGTGACCACAAGCAATGTTTGCAAAATAGTCGACAACGATGGTTCTAAATATAGCGTACAGCATTTATGTTCTGTCCAGGTTCAAGAAATTCAATCAAAATGCATCCCAGAACTCATAAACTCTTTCCTTGTTGCGTTCCGAGGAGGCAGTTCGAGGGCGACCGCTACGAGGCTCATTTTGGATGCTCGTGTTCCCTCTTCGAAATGTTTCACCCATCCCCTAACACTGCTGGAGCCCATGCACCAGAGTCGTGCAGAAAGGCCCAAGCCCACGGGCTTGCGCACCGCTAACCGCAACGGGCTAAGCAGTGTCGCACGGAACTAGCCCGGCCGTCACCCTGCACCACCGCACGGGTCGCGGCGGACTGCTTGTGGAGCGGTTTAGTGCGGTGAACTTGTTTGTATCTAAGCATGAGCCCAAGCTTGCGCTTCTGTCAGTTACTTATGACTTGAGTTGGCGCGAGTTTGTGCTTGTGTGTACGGTTCGATCAACAATCAGCTACTGTTTCAAACATTTGATTTCTGTTTTTCAAGATGAGTCCAAATAATAGTGCATCGCAAATAAAATACAGTCTCTGTGAGGCTGCTATTACACTATCAAAGTTCTTTGACAAAGAATATTATAATAATATATTACATCAAAGGTCTTTGATAAAAGATAGGATTTAGAGTATATTACACTACATAAAACTTTTCAAAAGGTTTTATCAAACATGACCTAAAATTAGGAACAAATCTCTCCTAACACTTGTTCCACAGCAATGAACACGCGCTCCGTGGATTTGTTGATACTAATATTTACGTGTTAAGTTTACGATTTGTTTATACTGTTATTTACGCGTTAAGTTTATAACACCATGAATAAATATCTGGTCAGGGGTTAAACCATGGATTGCAAGACGTGATAAGAGAGGTATACATCAAAACTTATTGAAGAGCTACAATGAGAGGACTTGAAAAGTTATACAAATTACTATAAAATATTATTTACTTACAAATGGCTTTTAACGAACCCGCAGGTTCATTGCCGTCCTACATAACCCCGCCATCGGTCCCTATCCTGTGCAAGATTAATCCAGTCTCTATAATCATATCCCACTTTCCTCAAATCCATTTTAATATTATCCTCCCATCTACGTGTCGGCCTCCCCAAAGATCTTTTTCCCTCCGGCCTCCCAACTAACACTCTATATGTATTTCTGGATTTGCCCATATAATATTAATATTATATTATAAAAATTATTTATTTACATTTCATTTGCTTCATACTCCGATGTCAGAATTTTTGTGGTAGCAACAGTCTAGTTATATTTGCGTGCCGCCATACTTATTTCACGGTATAGAAATGTTTTATGAAAGATAACAAGCTGCACTCACATTTAATGAAAGATATTTTATCAAAGGAACTTTTATAAGAGAAAACCCATTATACTGTCATACATTGTATAATATATATTTTATAAAAAGATCTTTGCCAAACAATTTTGATAGTGTAATAGCAGCCCGGAAATACTTTATCACAGACACCGGCCGTTAAAACATACTTTCTAAAATGCAATCTCTTTAGAGAAAAAGTAGTAAAGGAGAAAATCGCTGCTAGAAAGTTAAAAAATACAGAGTCGGATGAAAATTTTAAAAAGTAACATAGGTACAGTTTTTATGTCTGTGTTCGACAGCAGTGGAAAATATTTTAATTTTGTACTGTGTCCGGTGTGCTCATGCCACACATCAAGCGAAAGCACAACTAGCGCGCAAGCAAGAAAACAGTAGATTGCAATCAACTGGTGGGATGACGTCACTGCAGTGCGGAGAAGAGTGCTGAGGAGTGCGGTGGGCTAAGCTGGGCTGCGAAACCCACAGCAACAGGTTAGGAAGCGGCCGCGCCAAGCAGTGTTGGTCGAGGGTGGTCTGGGCTGCTTACGCATTAGGACTGACAGCGCTGAGCAAAGGACCAGTCTGCACGACTCTGCCCTGCACACATCTCCGTATGCACGCTGAAGTCTGAGGTGAATTTCAGCAGCAGATTTTTTTTTTAAGAAGGAACACTGTTTAAACACTCTGAAGGATCTGTCAGTTTTAAATCTCGTATATGAATTATTTTCTCTGAAGATTTTAGTGATTAACAGTCGCATACCAATGCCCATCATTACACCAACTAATACCAATGGTGACTGACCCCACGTATTTTATATTGTTTCTACAATTAAACTATATAAACTATATATTTTTGTAATCTTTATGGCTTAAGGAACTTTATATCAACTTTATTGAATGTATTTTACTTTACAAAATATTTGAACAGATACAAAAAAAAACATTCTGAGAGAAACAGGTATTCGGATACAGTATTACTTCCTATATTCAAGATTTATGCAAACAAAAACAATAATTCAGAATCACACTGCGAACAGGTTCTAATATTTTTATTTTATTTTACTAGGTTATTTTACGACGCGTTATCAACATGTTAGGTTATTTAGCGTCTGTATGTGATGAAGGTGATAATACCGGTGAAATTTTTCCGGGGTCCATCACCGAAAGTTATCCAGCATTTGGTCATTTTGGGTTGAGGGAAAACCCCCGAACAAACCTCAACCCGGTAACATGCCCCGTCCGGGAATCGAGCCCGGGCCACCTGGTTTCGCGGCCAGACGTGCAAAACGTTACTCTACTGTTGTGGACAGGTTCTAGTAGGAATGGTCTCTTCTTTCGTCATATGAGCAGTACATATATACTTATTACATGAAGTACAGGTCTTCATGTATTTGCGATCCTTACTTCTTGGGCATAAATAACAACCGCCTTTGTTTGGAATATTTGTCACTGCATTACGAGTTAATTTTTGTGTGTGGTTCTGAACGTAGAGTAAAGGTGCCATATTTCGGATACTTAAGGAAAAATTGGTATTTTCAAGGAGAGATTAGTGTTTAAAAGACAGATTTTCTAGATTTCACTTAGTTCACATTCATATTATACGCGTACATAATTGTTATTCAGATAGAATTTCTCCTAATATGTATAGCTTCATTTATTTAGAAAGTTGTGGAAAGGAAGCTTATTAAAAAGGGTTTCCTATTTTCGGATACTGCGTTTCCTAATTTCGGATAGGATTTATAATAGGACCTGAAAGTAGATTTTTATACAGAAATAATTCAAACTTCATATCAAAACCTGCATTTCATAGTAGTAAAGGTACAATATGCATAAAATTAGACTCTTTTGGAGGCCTTTAGAGCATCAAGAGGTTAAGTCAATGATTATTCACACTTCAACGTTTTCAATGCGTTTTTTCCAATCTCTGCACATAACTCATGCACCCATCTCAAGCATTTAGTGCAACGGATCCAGTCCTCGCCAGATTTATCCAACCGATATGGCATGGCACAATACATACAGTCCTCATCAGCGCTATTTTCGTTGTCCGTGGATACAAATTCCACAATTTCATCGGAACTGTCACTTGAAGATGCCAGTTTCTGATATCTCCTCACATTTTTATTTTTGCATTTTGTTTTGTTTGTCGTAAAACCCTTACCATTTTCAACTGAAGTTGACGTCTCGGAACTCTTCTCTTGGGTGGTCACGAAGATTTGCCGTCTGCACGTCTTCACTCTAGCTTGCTGGCTATTCTTCCTTGCAGAATTTTGGAGAGATTCCTTCAGTTCTTTCTGATATGGAAAAGATATTATAACTGCTGCCTTTCCCCCACGTATCGCATTGGCGGATGGTTCTGGTAAAACTAGCGGTGAGCGAATGTCGAATGGTGACACAGATGAATCTCTTCTTTTTGGAGACTGAATGTCTGTCCTTCCAGCCTGGGATGTTGAAGCGGCGACTTCGCTTGTTGCTGCTGATATTTGAAATGTTGCTACGGCAACCTCGTTTGTTGCTGTGGTGACCTTTGTTGTTGCAGCAGCGACCTGGGTTGTTGCACTGGGAAATGGAGCAGCTGGAGTTGTTTCCTTGTGTCCAGTGTTATCAGGGATGAAATCTGCATCACCAAAAATTGTGAGAATGTACGGAATTATTCTACACTTTCTGAAACCACTGATGGCAGTTTGCATGCTTCCTGCCTGAAGATATGCTTTTCCAAAAATGGCCCCAACTTCGACAAATGAAACTGCTTGAAACTGGTGATTGTCCAGCCATAGTTCTACCTCCTGCGAGTAAAACGTTTTGAACGGGCGCATAAATGCTCTGTCCAGCGGCTGGAGCTTATGTGTTGAATGGGGTGGCAGGCAAACAATGTGTACCCCATGTTCCTGTCCAAGGGAAATTACGTCGAAATTCCTTGTGTGGGAGTAATGGCCGTCCAGGATTAATACCACGAGATTTTCTGTCGTTGGTTTAGTTACCATTAAGAAGTGGTGAAACCATTGAGTAAATATATAGGTCTGTATCCATCCTGACGGATGAAATGAGTAATGGTTCCACGAGGGGTGCCATTGAGAAGTTCTGGTTTCATCGTCATCCTAGAGAAGACTATGAGCGGTGCCACAAACACCCCACTCGTACTCATGCAGATTACCACCGTCATCAAGGAACCTCTTTCTGCTGATGAGAGTCTCTCAACTTCCTTCTTCTCTTTCACTTCAACACATTGGATCAAGTTTCTTGCACAATTGTTATCCCCTTCTCGTCGACATTAAATACTTGCATTGGGTCAAAATTTACTTTCCCCAATTCCGGCTTCAACATGTTGAAGAACGCCTCCACATTTTCTTTTGTGAATCCCTTGACTCTGGCAAGTGAAATAGCTTGTGGAGGAAATAGTTATTGCTGAAAATTTTAATTGGGGACCATTTTGAAATATGGTGCTGGAAATAACTTTCCGTTTTGAATTTTCTATCCTTGTTACGTGTGAAACAAAGAATGCATTCGAAACTTGATAGACTGGACAAGGGAAACACGAAAACACACGACCGAGCAAGCATTTATAAAAAATGCATGCATGCACGCACACACACACACACAGAAGCTCACATACATTACGGTTATCTCATAATCTCGGTTAATTCAAAATAATGCACGCTAAAATTGAGATTCCTAATATCGGATATCCGGAATTGGGCATCCAATTACTATCCGAAATTTGGCAACCTGACATTAATTTGTGTTCGTCGATATGAATAAATATTAAAATAAGTTACGTATATTTATAACATTGCAATGAAAATTACATTATCTATACTTCATCATAATGCAAATAAAATTTAAATTTAAACACTCCTTCCCTTGTAAAAGCTTAAGACACAAAGTGAAAATATTATAAAGAAATTCTTGGAAACACGGTTGCTGTTACTGGCGAAAACCCGACTGCGGCAAAAGCTTCACAAGTGAGGGATGAACCGTTAGGGACAGAAGAGCAATGCCTTGCCCTTCACATTCCATTTCTATTGTTAGTACATGAAAAGACGAGGTATCCGAAATTAGGCAACTATCCGAAATCTGGAGCCTTTACTCTACGGTTCCCCTGCTCACTGCGCCTTGTTCTTGATAGTAATTATAACCAAATATACATAAAGCATCTATATACTTTGTGTATAGGCAAACCGAATTTTCAGCACGCTTGTTTATACAAGGACATCATTTTATTTTTACTTCAATTTTTATTGTACCTGAGTTTTTTAATGTACTTCACTCCCACCCCTTCTACTAAGGAAGTTCCAACTCCACACAGAACCAAGACCGCAGATAGTAAGCACTACTGAGTTACTGGGTATAGTACGTTCCATAAATATGTTCGCGTTTTCCAGTGACGAAAGAGCTTTCAATATTAAATCTTATTTTCGCACAGGTACTGTCCGTTTGCCTACGTCGCATCCCGATTTCCCCCACCTGCTTCTGCTCGCCCCTCTGTAAAAGCTGGGCTGTCTTAGCTCTTTTCTGAAAACATTAATTTCGCTTAGGAATTGGACGTTTACGTAATATTATACAACTGTTTAATTTAACTTAAATAAAAGGGCCTCATTAAGTAATTAACTGTCACGTGATTTCCTCCCTTTCTACAATCCTGCGGCATAACCACTTGGACGGACAGTAGATAGCATGTCTGAGTAATTTTATATTTTCGGGTCGGGCAGAAGTGAAGATTGAATTCACAGTACGTAGAGTAGGTGCAGAATTATTTCAACATGAGTTACTAGTACGAAGGACGAAACTGGCAATTGGAATTAGATGCAATAATCTATAGTGCGATAATATGCACAAAAGAACTGAAGCCTGTATCGAAATGAACGGCCACCATTTTCAAAATTGTGTTTAAATATTCATATTATGATTATTTTTCAATTTAACTTCTTTCTCTATATTGTACACTAATGTGCTGTAGACAGTATACACTGCATAATGAATACGTTGGCATGGATAACTCACTTCGTGAGTAAAAACACTTATTCTTAATACAGTACTGTACTTTGATTAAAGAAAAACCTAATGAAAATGATCAAACTCAAAATCGCGATATTTCCTAGTTTACGTAAATGGATGAACTACTTTTCTTCCATCCTATACCTAGTAGAGTGATTTGTGTTTTACGCCAGTATCATCGAACTCCAGTCTTGGAGGGGGGAGCAAGCGGTGTTTCCGGTTCTCTAAAGGTTAATATTAAAAATGTTAGTAAAAATAAAATGATGTCCCTGTATTTATGATGCAAAGTTGTCGACTCAGTTCTTTCAAACAGTTTTTCCTTCCAGAATTTTTTCTTGTTTTTTTTACTGTTTAGCCCATTGATCATTAGTTTCACGAAACAATATGTATGAATTATATGTTGCAATATCAATGAGGTTTAATAGAACCGCCATTGGCCGTCGCCGGGTTCCTCGACAACAAGACTATGTTCTTATGCACCTGTCAAGAACATCCACACCTGCTTTAGTAGAATTGTAGAATAGGATTATATCTGGCTTATCGTCAGTCACCTTCATGTCACAATGTTGCGTGCAAAGGACTCACACAACTTTTCCTTTCTTTGGGACATCGCTGACCAAGGTGGTATCTTCAGTGAAGGCGAATCTAACTGTTCCAGGTGGGCATTTTACAAAGAAACGGGGCGAAGCTCTGTCGGTAAATCTCTTCTGTCACTTTGCACGGTGCCAACCGTAGTTACTTTCTCCTTCAACGATTCCGTTGCAAGGAACATGCTTATGAATTTCCTGTCCATTGTGATGTTTAGTCCTGATTGTTCCAAGTTAGACATATGATCCAACCTTTTCACTACTTCAGGACCACTGTTATGATTTCTTTGCTCAGATTCAAATTATCCAGCATAAGGGTCTGCTGCGAGGCAGTAGTTTGTGTTGGAATCACACAACAGGCTTACTTCTATCCCATATTTACTTGGTTTGGTTGGGACCTAAATGGACAGCGCCCATGAAATGTTATTAGTTCTTCGTCAACAGTGACAAACTCGTTATGGTTGTGAAACATAGGAAACTTTCCCACCACCATATTCCAAATATCTCTGATAGGAGCAAATTCATCTCTCTTCTTCCGATCTTCACGTGTAACTGCATTATCAAAACGCAGATATTTCAGTAACAACCTCTATACAGTGGAAAATATTCTTCTCTATATAGCTCACGAACACTATCTTTATTTTGTCCATTCACCCCACAGTTTAGAAGAAGTCCAGTAGCACCTAAAATTTCCTCTTGGACAAAATCTTTCGAATTTCGAATAAATGCATCAGCACATGATTGCCTGAGTATTTCCAATGTCTGGTTCGTGTGGATCAAAGTAATATATAGAGCATCATGATCGAAATACACACAGAATGCTTTCCTTGGAGTGTCAGGCTTCACTCCCGGCTTAGGTCCTCCCTGGTTTCTGATGATGTTAGAGGAGTGACGCCTTCTCTCATTTGTACTGGTTCATTTTTCCATATATTACCAGATGTAGCGGTCATATTTCCAGGGGGTTGGTCGATTTTTGCTTCCGGACGTAGTTGCCTTCATATGGACTGAACTTCTGAAACAATAAGTATTTACACGCGTCACATACGTAACCAGAAACCTATTATTTTCTGACCAGTAGTTTATTTACAAAAAGAAAAATAGTATTATTATTACAAAGGAGTGAAGCAAATATTAGGCCTAACTTCTTCATCCTCCGACTGACTTCTTTCTCTTGAAATATCTTGACCTTTAGGCTCCTGAATAACATCTTCAGCTTCGCCACAAGAACTATCAAATATCGCCTAACCAATGTCTTTCTCTGTCATAAACTTCTTCTTAGCCATATTTACTGTCAAAGAAATAAATACAACCTCCTGGCTACAATTCTTACTGAAACATCAATGGATATAAGAAATCCAATGCGCATGTACCGACAATAATCGCTTTAACTCAACAATGGACTGCCCCCAAAAGTTAATTTTCTGCTAAAGTATGTACAACATAACAAAAAATGTCAGCAAAGCATAGCATAAATTTCCCAGTAATAAAAGAGAAATCATTAAATATATTCTCTGGGGTCAATAACTGACCCCCCCATTGGTATGCGACTGTTAATAGTTGTGTTCCCCATTATAACTACTAGAAGAATATACGCAATTTTTTTAACAAAGTCTGGCTGCCCCGAGCGCTCACGGATATACTCGATTGGAACTTAGTCCCTCAGATGCCGACCATTTCCATTTTGACCAAGTGTACCTCATAATCGTCAGTTAATATTTCTTCAAATACGCCATTAACAGCATTAGCTGGGTCCATAGTGTTTATGAATTGCTGTTTCTGAGTCGTAATAGTTCAACGAGTCAGTAGAGTTAGTCTTCACTTTAACCCAGTCATCGGCAAAATTGTACTCACGATGACATCAGGCAATGCAACCAGCAATACACATGACGTCGCATGGTTGTGGGTAGGGGTGAGGGCCCGCTCAGACATCAGCGGCGTGCAGGCATCACAAACTTCATATTTACTGTACCGTAACTTTCAAGTTGCCACAGAATTTTAAGTTTATGTCGCAAGTAGCCAATCACAAGATAGCGAATAAACTTCCATCTTTCAGCCGCGATCTTTGTTTTGATTTTGCAAGTTTCAACTTTGAAGTGGAACCAAACATAGCCGCTATATTGGCGGCAAATAACCTAAGGGAAGCATATTTTTTCCGTAGACATAATTTTAAAGAAATCTAAACCACACAATATGTCTTTGCACCGTGTATGTAAATATGTATCACTCTGTAAGTCAGCTACTACTTGCTGCATTTCTGGCTTAACCTTGTTTACGTATGTGGTCAAAAGAATCCCAAAAAGTAAGATATTATTTTGCAATATTTTTAAAATCACTGAATCTCCGCTGTCGAAATTGTTTTTTTTTAATTTAGATGAGCATAATTATTTAAATTTGATTCAGAAATATCAGCATGGGAAATGATGAAAATCTTTTTCCCTCATATTTGATATCCAGATTTTCATCATTGTAATGAATGATCGCACCATATCGTACATATCTACTACGTTTTGCTATTGCCCTTCGTACTGCAATTTGGATTTAAAATGTTCATAAATACCTGTGATCTTCTGATGCTCTTTATGACATAGGCTACATTATAATGACGTTTTATATTGTATTGATAAATGTCCTTTAAAACTTTCGAGCATAATAAACATATAATTACTATTGTTTCCATAAGCACAAGAAAAATACGTCTTCTCCCATTCTTCTTTAAATATACGTTTTCTACCTTTGGACAGAGTCATGCTTAACTATCTACATGTTACGCCACTGGTAGCTGCTTGTACAATGTACCTGCAAAGGGTTGGTTGGGAGGGGGGATGTGTATTCCTTGCCTGCCCCTGCAACGTCACTTAGTAACAAGCATCACGATGACATTTCTGCGGAAGGCTGCTTTAACCTGTCGTCAATGTTTATAATAAACAAGAACATCGAAGACTAGAAGTTAACTATTACCCGACATTTTACAGTAATACCGGCCCTTATTAAGTTATAGAAAAGTGTTATAATACGTCATAATGATAGTCTACAGTATAGTTTGGTTGAAATTATAAGAACGCCTTCTTTATGCGCACATCAGAAGTCTGATATCTACAATCATTTGCACGGCTGCAATCGGAATGTCTCGTGACATTGTGTTTGCCGAAGCTCATCACCCTCACCCCGAAAATAACTGCCTCCCTCGGATTCCATTACGAGACTCTTGTCGTTGCGGACGGTGAAATCGACGTCAAAGTACCACTCCTAGTTCCTGCCACCGTGATTCTTGAATTTGATGACGGCGCCAAACGGACCACAGACAAATATATTGGAAGACCTCGAACTCAATGTATACGATCGAGAGACTGTTGAAGTTGTAAGTGAATGTTATTCCCACTCACAGCAAAATTGAAACATCTCATTTTTTACCTGGTTATTTAGCGGTGCTGTATCAATTACTAGGTTATTTAGCGTCTATGAGATTGGTGATAAGGAGATGGTATTTGGCGAGATGAGGCCAAGGAGTCACCATAGATTACCTATCATTTGTCTTACGGAAGGAAAAATCCTCGGAAAAAGTCGCATTCACAATATATTTTCCCTTGCCCTCCACATCTCATTTTAAAATAGAACTGTATAAATCGATTCAATAGGAATTTCATCCTTCTCTTTCCAGATATACATAGGCCCAACTATTTATAGGATTTTCGTGCATTTTTATTTGTAAGTGAATAGACGAATATAAAAGAAAAATATTTGCCTCGAAATATAATGTAATGTAAGCATTATTTACATGTAAACATTACTTCCCACTTACGTGAAATAACAACGTGAGTTACATAAAGTGAGCATTCTCGTTTCTTAGAACCTAGCCCAGACAAGGGTGCTATTAACTCGAATGAGTTACTGCATATCCCCCTTAACTCCCCCTCCACCTTCCCCGGACGAGAAAGTTGTGTTTTGGTGCGGTACGGGCAGACAGGAAGGTCAGTGACGGATTATATAAGGCTTATACGAACTTTCGGCTCTCGCTGGTCGCCTAAAATCCACCACTGATGCACGCAGCCTTTTTTCTCTCTTGTACGGAGGGACCCGAAGGCTTACACTGCAGCCTGAGGCTTATTGTGCTTACCACTCCTACTCTGTGAATGATTAGGTAGTCGAAAGTCCGTGCTCGTTTACAAAGCCGCACTGTGAACTTCACCCGGGCCATGGTGTGGATGATAACTATATTTACTTATTTATTTATTTATTTATTTATTTATTTATTTATTTATTTATTTTTGTTTGTTTGTTTGTTTATTTGTTTATTCGTTTATTCGTTTATCGTTTATTCGTTTATTCACTTCATCAATCTTTGTTCACGTCATGACGGATTAGATGTGTTCCATTTCTTAATCCGCCATCTCTCTCTACATAAATATTAAAAGAAGTAATACATATTGAACCTATAAGTATCACCCTCTCTTCACCATAATAATAATAATAATAATAATAATAATAATAATAATAATAATAATAATAATAATAATAATGATAATGATAATAATAATAATAATAATAGCTGTTGTATTTGAAACTCTTACTTTAACTTTTTCATTTCTAGTATACTCAATCTCTTAAAAATTATTCTGTTAACTTCATTGACAATTTTTCGTAGTTTCCTATCGTGTTCACTACTCAACATTTATAATTCCATATCCGTTAGAGCTTTGGCTTTCTCTTCCCATTTAGTTTTAACTCTAAAAATAATTTTTTCTAATTTATGCAGATTGCTGGCGTTTAGGGGACTATTCATTTTTTATAAGGTACTATAGCGTTTATTTGTAGAATTTTATTTATCTACCCAACAGTTTCTCAAATCATTCGTTGCCTGACACTTTAACGCCATATGCAATGCGTCTTCCGCTAGTCCACATAAAGGACATTTATCCTTCTCTACGTTTCCTCTCTTATTCTTGAGCCTCCAGATGCCTAATCTCCACCATGCCATTCCTGTTCTCTCTTCCCTTGAATTTAGTCTAATATATTATTCCTGTTCCC
This sequence comes from Periplaneta americana, assembly GCF_040183065.1. Classification (NCBI taxonomy): domain Eukaryota; kingdom Metazoa; phylum Arthropoda; class Insecta; order Blattodea; family Blattidae; genus Periplaneta; species Periplaneta americana. The sequence continues at coordinate 101,567,505 of NC_091126.1, read as the reverse complement.
AAAATTGTTTAACCTCCCTATAATATTTTAGTGATCCTAGGTCTTCAATATTACTAAGAATATCTTGCCTCGTAATTTCGTTTGCCCTCTCTTTTACTATTCTTCGAATAGTTTTCGTGTTTGTAGACCCTAGTTCTCTCCGTAGCCAAATTAGACCTAATCTGTTTATTTTTCGTTCCAGCTCTTTCGGCCAATTCGATTTCCAATTAGCGGCTTCCATACAAACATACATGTTCTCATAAATGCTGAATCATTCCTGAACAGAATATTACCTAAATATTTTATTTTTCTCCTAGAATAATTCCCAGACTCGAATCGGTTCCCATCTCTACTAACGCTGCCAGATTAGAAGCATTCTCCAGTATTTCTGGAATTTTTTTTTACACATTTTGGCTCTTACTTTATCGATTTTTCTGCTGGATAACCTACTACACCAGATCTCAATATTATACAATATTTTTGTTCTACTTGATAACGATATGTAAATTAATGATGGCGAAATGAATCCGAAGTCCAAAACCGAAAGTTACCCTGAAATTCTGCTTCAAATTCTTGAGGGAAAACCCCGGAAAAACCCCAACCAGGATTTGAACCCGCTCGTTTCAAGGTCAGACGCGCTAACCGTTACTCCACAACCGTGGACTGACACAGCCTTATTCTGCGTTTGTTTATAAGGCCTAAGCGAAAAAGATATGGGTTAAGGCTTTCTCCGACACTTTCACTTCCACTTTCATGCCCAGGGCTGCCGTAGCCTTTCATGGGGGACAGCGGACTCTTCTTTCTTTCTTTCTTTCTTTCTTTCTTTCTTTCTTTCTTTCTTTCTTTCTTTCTTTCTTTCTTTCTTTCTTTCTTTCCACTCAGTGATTCAATCATTCACTGAGTGACTCAGTCGCTCACTAAGTCACTCACTCTTTCATTCACTCATTCTTCTACTCATCCATTCATTCATTTTTTATTCATTATTTCTTTGATTGATTCATTCATTCATAACTTAGTAACGCCAAAGTACTGTTGGGTAATTCCATGCAAAACAGTATGACGAAAAACATTCATATCTCCAAATTTGTTAAATGTTGTACATTCAACTCTTTATGTCGTATATATTAATCATGTACAAGATTACGTTTGCGCCAACAGCCGTTTAAATATAATGGGCAGTTACAATATTTTCATTTTTGAGCACATAGCTCTATTTTAAATTTGTTTTCTAGCCATAAGAATAATTACAATTTTTTTTTTAGATATCGTTAGATAGCTTACAAAATAGGTTATTAAGATACTATAATTCAGTGCAGCTCTAAAAATTGTGTTTAAAGAAATTCAAAAATATATTTTTAAAACGCCATTACATAAAATCGAATACTTCAATTTACATAAAAAATAAATGACAATTTACTGAGCATTTTCATTAGGCTGTCAGATTTTCATAATGGGATCTTTAAAAATAAGGAAGTTATAAATTAAAACAATTCGCCGTGTAAATGGTGATCTATGCCGCTGCGTCATGCGCCATCACTGCTGCTGGTCACTGCGAGAAGCGTTTCCGCGTTGACGACCGGTGCGCGTCACACATCTGATTTCAACTAGTTTCGGTACTTCTGATGAAGCAGAATAGGGTTTTATTGGTAACTTTCCATTAACTGGAACCACAGAGTGAACACTTCTTGTTCCGGGAACAGTCTTGAGGCCGGCAAATCTTTGAGGATTTAGATTTTGTAACTACTTCTTCATGTTTTTTAATGGACGTGAATGACACAATAATTCCCTGTAGATTGCATTTTGACCAATCATACAGTCCTTTAGGAGTTGAAATTAGAGTTCCTGGCATTTTTTAGCGAGTCGCTTGATTGTACCCCTTACACTGTCACTGGACCCTTTACCGTGACTAGTTCCAAACAAATGCCACTCCGCAGGTATTTGAAAATCGTGCTCATGATTGAGAAGATTAAAGGAGTTTTTTTCCGTTCTTCTATTCGCTAGCTGCTCCATCACTGAAATCATATATTTTAGATATTTCGGTATGTGTTTGTTTCAGATGTTCTATCATTTTCCTTTAAAAAACATGAACTGTTGCACTATCGTTTTCTTTTACAGACTTGTGACGAATGTTTTTAAAGTCCGAAAGTGATGCAACACCACAGATGACTCTAACGTTTCGCCTTTAATTTAGGCATATTGAACACTTATCACTTACAATGACAGAACAGATCTAAATCGCCGTCTAAACTGAAGGGAAAAAGTTACAATGACAGAACAGAACAAAATCACCCTTTAAACTGGAGGGAAAATGTTGCGTTGAGATTATAACAGGAAAAAAACAAACTCTCACGTGAAATGTATTAGCGTATCATTGAGCGGATGTCGCAACATCTGAGATTTGTCATATCGATCGCTAAGCACGCGCGTGGTGGTCTGGTATGAGCGCGTGACGTAATACACTGCGCGCGACTTTGATCCTTAATGGCAACATTTGCAATTCTGGTTTATTTAATTTTTTCCAAAGTATTAGAGATCCCATCATAAAATTTTTGTAATAGATTAAGAAATTGTTTATCTCGCCGTAAAAAAACAGAGCATAGTAAAAAAATATTCGATTTGAAAATATTAACATTTCTTTATTTTACTGTAAGTTTTAATACATGCTCGAAGTAAAAATCCATAATAACTTAGAAGTAAGTTTAAATATATAATCATCATTGTATTGGCACAATTTTTACGTTGATATAGTGAAGCATGGAATGACTCTGTTACAATTTTTATAAATTCACATGCGGGCATAATGTAATGGAAAAATGTATATTAGGAATAACTGTTTCGGAAAATTGGTTTCGGTAGAAACTACAATTAGGGAAAACAAACGTTAGAAATATTGGTTTCGGAAAAACGAATTCGGGAAAATCGTCGGGAACGCATTCCGAAACGTATGTAGGTGGTGTCGAATTAAAACAAATTGGAATGCAGAAGTTATTCAGCGTGCAAACTCGAGTGGACGAGAAATGACAGTCGAAATTTTCCCTCTAACTTTTACGTGCCGTAAATGTACAAATAGATAGCCACATACTTTCTTAGTAGGTTATTTCACTACATTTATCAACTAGTAGGTTATGTAGCGTTGATGAAATTGGTGATGACGAGTTGGTATTTGGCGAGATGAAGCCGATCATTCGCCTTAGATTACCTGAAATTCGTCTTGCGGTTGGGAAAATCTTCGGAAAGAACCCGGGAAGAACCTCGGAAAGAACCCAACAGGTGATCAGCCCAAACTGGAATCGAACCCACGCCTGAGCGCAGCTCCGAATCAGTAGGCAACCGCCTACACCAACTGACAAGTAAACATTCTGATGGTGCAGATAAAAAGTTAAAATTTTTTCTTCCACCATGTTAATAATGACAAAAGAAGTACTTATAAAAATTTTGGCCTCTCTACCACAATTATGAGGCCGTCCAGAAAGTGATTTGCCTGGGGCCGTCTACAGAAAAAAAGCACAATTTCATAGAAAGATTTATTGTAACAAATACAGCAATTGCAGCACTATTTGTCAACATATTCCTCCCTGCAATTGAGACGTTTGTTATACCATGGGGTCAATTTTTGTGTCCTTGTGTCGTAGAAGTCAGCCACCAGAGTTTGACAACTTTCTGCATCTCTTTGTCGATCCCATGATGTGACAAATGTTTCAATTCCGGCGGTCAGTATGTTGAAAAATAGCTCAACAATTGCTGTGTTTGTTCCAATAAATTTATCCAATGAAATTGTGTTTCCTTTTTGTTAACGGCCCTTGGCGAACTTAGTTTTTTACGACCCTCGTAATTGCGGTCGAGTGGCCAAAATGTGGATAAGCACTTCTTTTGACATTATTAACATGGTGAAAGAAAAAAAAATAACTTTTTTATTTGCTCCCATCAGAATGTTTGCTTGTGAGTTACGCCGGTGGATTCCACATCTTCAATTATTCAATTCCGGATGTTTCTTTCGCCCTTCAAAGCCCATCGGCCAGGTTTCACTCACGAACCTCGGATCCAAAGCCAACAAAATAATCACCAGGCTTCGAGACTTTGGACCCGATACAATAAGTTTACTGTGCATGCACTATAGGTTGTTGACTCGCTGCAGGTAAATACCGATGTGTTGAGGTAAGAACGTTGCTATTTAGAGTAGAGTACGGTAGTATGGGGAAACACACACACATGCACATTCTGAAATTAAATATATACATTACACAATGACAATGTCAAAAGAATGTGAAAAGCGGTTATTCTCCTGTCTTTTATAAGCATTTTTGTTAAATTATACACAGTGTTAATGGTGGAAATAAACATGTAGGAATGTTAATTTCCTCATTTATCCTATTGGTCGTCTTTAGGAAGTGCAGTTACAGTACCGAATTGCAATGTACTACTAGATACATTTTCAGTGTCTCAAACGTAAATATTTTTCGGTTATCTACCAAACACAGTTTGTACTGTGAAAAGCTGCGCTCTACGTCGCATGACGTGATAGGAGCAAAACGAAGAAACCTAACATCATTGCAGTCTCTAAGAAACAGTCCTTTATTATCTGGTGACTCTATGTCCACTGATTTGCTGTTTATTTCGCACAATGTTCGATATATCCATTATTTTTACATAAAATTGATTTCCACTTCTGTTTTACACGTTCAGTAACCGGTCTACTTGATGTCTCATTAATTCTCTGCATCATTTTCTAAATTAATTTGAGGGCTTCCGGCATCTCTTGCTCTGAATTTTCTAACCGTGCAATAGTTTCAGACACAGTTTGTATGAAAACCAAATTATTCGTCAGAACCTCCAAATCCAGAGCGTTTTCCTTTGCGTATTTGTTGGTATCCATTCTACAGTATCCCAACCCACAGTACGCTTTACCACTATACTCAGTACCCGTTATGCGGATTTCCCACTGAACTGCTCTATTGGGTCCGAAGTCTCGAAGCGTGATAATCACCGTGGACGACTTACGAAACGTCGGAGAAAATGCGTATTTCCAGCATTTGAAATTTCCAGGAGCTCTCTTACAATAAATCCAATCATTCGTCTATTCATAACTTTATTATCCGTTAATATTAATTTAAATCGGAGTAAATTCTGAGTCTTTCATGTTGACACAAAGCACTGCCACTGAAATTAGAATTTTGTTCCCTAACTACCTTTTTAACCTACACATTTAATGCAATATAATATGTACTTTATATACATAAAGATTAAGGTGGGACAAGGCTATGACCATAACCATTGGAGGCCACCGGCATAGCTCTGTCGGCTAAGGCGCTTGCTTACCGATTTGGAGTTGCGCTCGGACGCGGTTTCGATTCCCGCTTGGGTTGATTACCTGGTTGGGTTTTTTCCGAGGTTTTTCACAACCGTAAGGCAAATGTCAGGTAATCTAGGGCGAATCCTCGGCCTCATCTCGCCACATATCTCGCTATCAACAATCTCATCGACGCTAAATAACCTCTCCGTTGATACAGCGCCGTTAAATAACAAAGTAAAATAAAATAACCATTGGATCGGAAACAAAGTTGCAGAATTTGTCCATAATTCAATATAGCCTACTGCAGGAGTCTTTCGTGAGAAAGTATTAGTCCTATGATAGAAACATAAATAGTGACTGCAAACATATTCATATTAATCACCACGAACTCATACCGTATACTTATGCGTCATTTACGCCATCGCATAATTCACAGAAATGGATTTTAGCAGGAAATTAAATAAAAATTTATATCTTCGTATATTTGACGCAATAATTATTTATTAAATTTATCTAACGTAATGGCGATTACCATCATGTTGAAACGTGAATAGCCTTGGGTTGGTTTGGCTTTACGAGAGCTGAACCCAGGACGGGTCCGTCAGTAACGTATAATTTGGTGTAGGCCTATTGTGCGTTTATGATATGATATAATATATGATATGATATATTTATTCCACCAGCTTACGTCGGTCGAGATGGCCCTTCACATTTCTGCATTCAGTGCCATCACTCCCTTTAGTTTTTGCACAAACTAAACATTTGGCCACACCATCACATTCGACAAATAAATACATCTGTTCCTGAACATTAAAATAAACTATAGGTGATGATGAACTTCATTTCAAAGAAGATATAGTTTCTGACATTTTGCATGCAGTATATCTACTGTAATGTGTGTATGTTCAGAATATACTAGTTTAAACTGTTAGGCGAACTTGACCGTGCAGATCTGTAGGGTGTACGCAGTTATTTACCAGTCGGACACTTCAACTCCAGCACCTACGTAAATCAGCTTATGGTCGCAGAGCACATTGAGAGCTGTAAGTTACATTTTACCCGGGGTTTTACTTCTTCTTAGGCACGGCATGTCTAGAGTCTTGAAATTTGTATGAATGTGAGTGTGATTGCAAGTGTGTCTGGTTATTAATTAACCATTCTTCAAAACATAAAATACAATGTATCAGCCACTTCGCAGAAAACTGAACAAACGTTTCAACGTCACGTTGTTGGCAAGTAACGGCATCAGTTAGCAGAGTTTAATGCTAGAGAGTTTAAAATGAATTTAAAAATAGACGGAGTAGCTGCATACAAATTCACATTTCTATAATTACTTTTTAGATTCTCTTTCTAAATCGAGAACCCTACATTTGAGATCAAAATTATGGTAAAATCGCGTGAATTACGTGAGGGAATAAGATGAATATTGCGTTGTGAGATGCGAGAATCGAAGGTTATCAATTTATTTAATTGTATCTACTTACAAAAGCATTTCATAGGGATACAGAATAATATTGTCGAGTTATAATGCTAATTATGTTTCTGAGTAGAGATGTGGACTGATAGAATATTTGTCCATAGATAAATGCAGAGATGTTTTGTGGAAATTAAATTAACAGTTGTGAGTAGTACTAGTAATATTATTTTATTTAACAAAGCTTTCAAATCGTGGCCTTGGTTTGACAAGGTTCTATCTGGTTTTTCCATACTTTTGAGATACAAAGCTTCAAAGTTTCAATTTATTGTAATATGAACACTTAATTTCTTATGCTTATGAAATGTTAGTAGTAGTATTAGTAGTATTTATTGATTTAACCTGGTAGAGATAAGGCCGTCAGGCCTTCCCTGCCTTTCTACCAGGAGATTCCAACTACAATATCAACAATAAAATTACAATTAGTATTAAATTTACAATTACAATTACAAATAACATTACAATTAGTATTAAATTTACAATTACAATAAAATCAAAGTACGAAAACATTACCTGAATAATTAAAGCTAGATAATTTATCATAGAGAAACAAAGAATATTTTATATTTACTGAATTACAAATTAAATCTAGAATAACAAAATTGTATAGTGATGAAATTACTGAATATTGAAATATTTTGTGATAGATTAAAGAAACTATTTACAAGTAATCAATTACTGACCAAGTGCCTAGTAAGTTTTCGTTTGAATTCAATTTTATTTCGACAGTCCCTGATGCTAGCAGGTAGCGAATTCCAGAGTCTTGGCAGGGCTATTGTGAAAGAAGATAAGTATGAGGAGGTGCGATGGGATGGTATTGTTAGTATTGTTTCATGACGAGAGCGTGTGTTCAGATTATGGTGGGAAGAAAGGTAAGTGAAGCGAGACGACAGGTACGAAGGAATAGAAGAGTTCAAGATTTCGAAGAGAAAGAGAAGTGAATGTAAATTTCTTTTCTTATCTAGTTTAAGCCAACCTATTGCTTCCAGGGATGGGGTAATATGATCATATTTACGAACATTGCTTACAAAACGTACACACAAATTATGAGCACGTGGAAGTTTCATTTTGTTGTCGCTGGAGAGGTCAGTCAGTAAAATGTCCGCATAGTCGAAATAGGGAAATGCAAGTGTCTGCACAAGGGACTTTTTTAAGCAAGAGGGGAGATGAACATTTATCCTTTTTAGCACATGGATAATAAAATATACTTTTCTGCAGGTTTCTGTGACTTGCATGTCCCAGTTGAGATTATTATCCATGTGAATGCCAAGATTTTTTACTGAAGAACTGAAAGGGATATGCACTGTACTTACTTTAACAGGGGAAATGTCGAGGTGTTTTACAGCGTCGGTTTGCCGTTTGTGTCCTAATATAATTGCTTGTGTCTTTCCAGGATTGATTTTAAGACGGAGTTTCTTTGTCCATGTCACAATCGAGTCAATGTCTTCGTTCAATTTATCTATAGCGTCATTTACTCGGTCTAAGCGGGAAGAGATGTAGCATTGAAGGTCGTCAGCATACAAGTGATAGTTACAATGCCTTACAAGAGATGTAATATCATTGACATATATTGTGAACAACAATGGTCCGAGTACCGACCCCTGTGGTATACCTGATGTTATGTCAAGCCAGGAGGAGCTTCGATTCCCGGATACAACACATTGTTGTCTTTCCCGCAAGTAGGATTCGAACCAACTCACAGCAGTCTCTGACAAATACATATTTCTCAATTTATGGGTGAGCAGGTCAAAATTTACAGAGTTGAAAGCTTTGCTAAGGTCAAGAAGTGTTAGTATTGTTACTTTATTAGAGTCGATTGCTTCACGAATGTCTTCGGTCACTTTAAGTAGAGCAGTGCTTGTGTTGTGTCCAGCTCTGAAACCTGACTGATACTCGTCGAATAGTTTGTGTTCGTTCATGTAGTTAGTAATTTGTCTGTGTACGATTCTTTCCAGTGCTTTTGAAATGGCTGGCAGGATACTGATTGGTCCACAGTCGTTCGGGTCGGTGGGAATTTTGACTTTTGGAAGAGGAAGAACGAAAGCTTGCTTCCATATTTTAGGGAAAGTTGAAGTGACTAAGGAACTATTGAATATATGTGCAATCGTAGGTATTACTATCTCTTGTATTTTCTGTATAAGTATTATGCTAATGTTGTCCGGCCCTTGGGCTTTTGTCTTGATGCGTCGGATGGCTTTCATTACGTCAATGGGAGTGACGTCGGTAAAATAGAATTTGTCTCGAGTTGGGGGAACTGAGTCAGGCAAAACTGTGTCTTGTTTCGTTGTGTCGTTCAAGCTCGGGTCCTTTACAAAGTGTTCGTTCAAGCGGTCAAGTGGGATGGGAATGTCTGCTTGTTCACTATCCCTTCCAAGTCCAATAACCTTCAGATTTTTCCATAATTCGGAAGGGGTTGTGTTGGGTTCTATAAGTTTGTAGGAGTATTTCAGTTTAGCGTTTCTTATTAGTTGAGTCGTTCTATTTCTTAGGTGTTTATAGGAGTTAAAATATTCGTCGTTTTTGTTGCGGGTGTATTTTCTATAAGCTAAGTCGCGTTCGGACATCAGGCTACGTATTTCAGTCGTCATCCAAGGGGATGGGTTTCTTCTGGTACGTTTGGTCTTTAATGGTGCGTGTTTGTCATAAAGTTGAAGTATTAACGTATTGAATAAGTCTACTTTCTCGTCTACAGTTCGTAATGTCCAGATCATGTGCCATGGAAGTTTTGCAGCGTCTTCTTTCAGTGCAATGTTATCTATTCTTTTAATATCCCTGTAAGTAATTACTCTGGGAGCCGATTTAGGACACTGCAGATTAAATGATAGATAAATGATATCATGCCCTGATAGTCCTGGTGCAGGCATCTTAAAGTACTGAACTTATAATTACATACTTTCATAGCTTAAGAAACCACTTATTCATTTCATTTAGAATATTTAATTTTGCAGTTAGAACTATGTTCTTCCATAATGAATTTGCAGGGTGAGACAAGGTTCTAAGTGCTGATGGAACTTTGTCAAACTATATTTCTAATCATTACTTTAAACATTATTATTCGTAACATAAAACATTTAAACTTGGAAAAAAAAGGTTCACTCTTCATGAAAGGCCAATCTCACTTGATGTTATGTGACGAGGATGTGTATTTCGAATATTGCATTTCCATGTCTGCAGATTAGACACTACTTTCCATACCTTCTTCTTTTTTGGTGTATTTTCGTGGTTATTTCTAAAATTAATAGTTACATATGTAGTTTTCGTTATTATTAAGCCTATTATATTTTCAATGTCGCCGCTTGTATTATTTAAATGTATTTATGCTCGACCATGGCGAAATTTAGTAATTATACACCTGGTAGCAGTCCTTTAATGCATGTCAATAAAGTACACCTATTCATTAAAGTTCAGGTTTTCAATTATTCTCGGATATGCAATCGAAAGACAACGAGGGAAATGTCACGGAGGCTGGAAATCCAATACTGTCGCAGAAGGTTATGTTCTGTTACTATAATAATTAGAGTTAATTGTAAATAATATTCAAATAAATTCATTTTGTCATCTAGTTTTTCAATTCTAAATCAATTTCCAAGTTACATCAAAATTAGTTCATGTTATTCTCTAAATTATATTAGGGTCAATGACATTATTGTTCCTCGGAAAAAAATCAATACTTTCGCGTCAGCGCACATCTCACAATTTACGAGCTTGCACAAGGTCACTTCTGCTCTTCAGTGAGATGCGAATAAAATGAATACTTCTGAATAATTTCAAGTTAGAAATATGGTCGAGCATAAAAAGTCGCTTGCGCTCGTTTCATAAATAAACATACTCGCGTCTTAATTACTATCATTATAGGCTCGTTGCATAATGTACTATTATATATTTTTAAATTAAACAAATAATTGCACAATTAAAATTACTGGTTTAAGAAACAATTTCTTGGAAGTGAAGGTAGTCATCAAATTTATTATTGACAAAATAAAAATGTATATTTTAAGTAATAGTGATGTGTAAATGTTATGAAGACTTGAAAAAATGGCTGTGGCAAACGAAAGGATTGAGTATAAAAATCATCTTCGGTATTGTTTGGCTCTTCCATATACGCAAAATATTTTTCATTCTGTAAATTTTTGTCCATCGAAATGCTACTGTTGGCATTATAACTATATGAAACAGTACGTCACCTAATTGAAGAAATTTTGTGAGATGTTGAAAATGTATTACTGAAGTCAAGTCATATTTTCAAATGCTGTCTGGTTGTCCTTTCCTTCCTCTTCATTAACAAAAAAAAACACTTCAATTTTAATTAACTTTGTGGTCAATTTCACTCTATTTCCTTCTCATTTAGACCTCTATTTTGTCTCATTTCAGGCATATATCGGCAAGCAGACAATTTAATGTTAAATAAACCATACTCTTTCAAAGAAAATTCACTGTAAAATTATACAACATGTTACAACTGAGGTTCATTACATATTATAATTACGTTCTTGGGGTTGTTTCTTTATAATCTTCATTATCAGATGAAGTAAGAGGAATGAGATCATCAGGGTAGTCATAACGTAACATATCGTCAGAACTTGGATATCCCACTTTCATTATGCTGATAGCTGTATATTATATAAAATAGTACGCGTATACTTATATTTATTTTCAATTACTTATAAATTATCTGAACACATTTATCATATAGTTATCAATATGCCATGAATATTACAATTAAAATATGATATCATGCTTAGCTGTGCATAACACGAATTAAATTCCTGGATCTTTGCGAGAGAATAGTGGCAGCTTGCAGTTAGAACTTTGTCAAAATAAATATTTTCTGAAGTTGTCATCAGATAGAACTCTGTCAGATTGCTAATTCGTTCATTTTTGAACAAATGGTGCTGAAATGTATTCATAAGATACACAGTATTATGAAGAGTGACTACAAATGAAAAACACAGTTTTGCCAATTTTGTTAGTTAGAACCTTGTCAAACCAACGCCACGAAATGTAGTGTTTATTGAGAATGGTAATTCAACGCGGGCGAGAAATAGCAACGAAATTTTATCTGAACACAACATTACTATGAGAGACAGGGTTTTCTACTAGCTGTAAATGCAGACTTCCCGTCTACCACACTATCCTATACGAACCCAGGCTTAGTACTTCATCTAATTTTCAAATCCATCGGATTCAATGCTAGTGTACAGTAGTATATATTAATCCACCGATGACTTCTACTCTAATATCACCTGTGTGTATGGAATATTGGAGCTGAATTTTACCTCTCTTTTTCTTTCAAATTCTTTCCTTTGCTTCCAACAATGAATTGCAATTTTTTTCTAAACTACTTGAAAAAAAAAATTTATTTTTGGATTGAACAAACAAGGGGATGTTGCAAATAAAAGTTTCCCATTGTGTACAATATTCACATGTGATTACAGGTATGTCCGCAAATGTATTATTATGTCGAATTTAAACAATTTTTTAATTCCCTAACATGTAAAAATAAATTCGCTTTATGTACTTTTTCCTACGCATGTGTATTTGTTTACTGGCAGTAAACTATATCAGATAAAATGGTTATTAAATACGGCAGTGCTTGATTTGGCGTTTGCTATTGTTCAGAATGCCGGGGCTCGTTTCCGATAGCTTTTCGTAAAAAAATAAGGTCCAAAGCAAACATGTTGATATTGTATTATTCTGACAATAGATCCTCCCTCGTTCCCCGTGAATGCAGTCTGAAATCATTAATTGGAATCAAGCTCTTCTGTGTACTCCCGCATTACCATAGAGCCCAAACTAGCATGTTGTTAGGCTGCCCCGCCGAACACCTATAAATTTTCAATGCAATATTCATATTCCCTGAAATGTAACCCATTGCTCCCTTTTGTGATCTTCTGCATTCAGCACTGCTTTATAATACTTCGAAACTATAGGGGTTTTTACCGTTTGTGTTGATACTGTATAATCCATAATGAGGGAAAATAGTTAAATTTTAATAGCTTTTGTAGCACTGGTGCCGGCGTGGTGTATCCGAATTGATGGATTGGTACAATGTGGAACTAAACGTTCCAAGTGCCTCTAGGGTAGTCCAATACTACGGCTGAAGCTTATTATTCCTCGAACTCGCTTTCTAACCCAGGCATTGATTGAGCGGTATTGTGGTGGACTAAATGGGGAAAATTATCGGTTAACTTGGCATTGAAAGGGCCCGTGAAGTCGTAAGGCTACCGCTTTATCACTTGCACTACAATGCAATACAATATGTTACGTATCAAGTGAAAACAAGTCGTAAAAAGCACGACCTTAAGCATTTCTAAGGGAGGAGAACTTGTTAATGGCAAACTGAGTAACGTAAGGAAGACTGGATTGTTTCTTGAAAAACTCCGAAACATTGCGAGAATAGGATTTCGCAAAAGAAATAGCATGTTAAGGAATTTTAAAAGAGCCAATCATTTTTAACTTAAAAGACGACAGTAATATGTGTTTTCGAAACTGCCATTAGTTATTAGTCTATTATCACTGAAATTATTCTTATTTTATTATGATTACTACTGAAATTATTATTATTATTATTATTATTATTATTATTATTATTATTATTATTATTTGTATGGCAAGTCCTCAGGTTGCAGATAAAGGAGACGGCCTCCAGATATGGAGGGTAAGTAAAAGTATATATATTTTAATTGTGGTTTATTTAAAGACTCTCGCAACCGCAGAGGTTGTATCAGCGTCGCCGGTGTGCCGGAATTTTGTCCTGCAGGAGTTATTTTTACATCCCAGTAAATCTACTGACATAAGCCTATCGCATTTAAACACACTTAAAAGCCATCGACCTCGGCCGGGATCAAACGCGCAACCTCTAAGATAGAAGACCAGCGCTATACCAACTACGCTACCTAGGCGACAGTAAAAGTAAATCCATGGCGCTACAGTCCTGAAGGGCCAAGACCGACCAGACAGCTGCTGGCCTCACGTCCACATGCCGAAGCAGAGGTGGACGATCATCCAACCAGAATGGAGGTATTAGTATTAGTAGTAGTATTTATTTATTTAACCTGGTAGAGATAAGGCCGTCAGGCCTTCTCAGCCCCTCTACCAGGAGATTCCAACTACAATATCAACAATAAAATTACAATTAGTATTAAATTTACAATTACAATTACAAATAATATTACAGTTAGTATTAAATTTACAATTACAATAAAATCAAAGTACGAAAAGATTACCTGAATAATTAAAGCTAGATAATTTATCATAGAGAAACAAAGAATATTTTATATTTACTGAATTACAAATTAAATCTAGAATAACAAAATTGTATAGTGATGAAATTACTGAATATTGAAATATTTTGTCATAGATTAAAGAAACTATTTACAAGTAATCAATTACTGACCAAGTGCCTAGTAAGTTTTCGTTTGAATTCGTGTGGTTATCACGATGATCCCCCCCAGCCGTTATAGCTCATTTGGGAAACCGAATTTTCGCGACCTATCGTAGTTCCTCAAGTGCATCACGATGCTGGGTGGGCACCGGTTCCATACACTGACCGAAATTTCATAAGAAAATTTCTTTCCCAATGGGGATTCGAACCAGCGCGCATTCCGTAACGCGAGTCCTAGGCAGGATGCCTTAGTTAGATCATGATGCCACGGCGCGGGACAGATATGGAGGTAGCTGCGGATATAGTCTATTGAATAAGAAGTCGCAGAAAGCTCATAAGGGATGGTTCTCCAGCTTGGGGATTGGGCGAAGGGCTAACACCTCATCACAGTAAAAAAACAACTTGTTATAAAATCTCACAATAAACCTCGGAACTTTCACTTTAAGAGAGAAACAGAGATTACGGGTGTTTGAGAATAAGGTTTATAGAAAAATATTTGGGGGATAAGAGGGATGAAGTTACAAGGGAATGGAGAAATTTACAGAACGCACATCTGCACGCATTATATTCTTCACCGACATAATTAGGAACATTAAATCCAGATGTTTGAGATGGACAGGGCATGTAGCAAGTATGGGCGAATCCAGAAATGCATATAGAGTGTTAGTTGGGAGGCCGGAGGGAAAAAGACTTTTGGGGAGGTCGAGACGTAGAAGGGAGGATAATATTAAAATGGATTTGAGGGAGGTGGGATATGATGATAGACTGGATTAACCTTGCTTATGATAGGGATCTATGACGGGCTTTTGTGAGGGCGGCAGTGAATATCCGGGTTCCTTAAGAGCTATAAGTAATAAATTATCATTGTTACAGGTTAGATGAAGCGCATCTGGTTTGACTCTCTCTGTTTTTGTTATTATTATTATTATTATTATTATTATTATTATTATTATTATTATTATTACAGATTAGACCAAGCACGTCTGGTTTGATTCGTTCTGTAGCATTAACAAGTTTGCGCTTAGTTATTCCGTGGTAAGAATAAACATGAGTATATAGTATATACTAGACTTTTTTAGTATATACTCTTGTTAGAATAAAAACATTTGAGTACCTACTCATTTTTGATTACATACTCATAACATGGAAGCATAGTAGAATATACTCAAGTGTCCATCTTGTACAGAATATATACTCATGCTTGGTAAGAATAAAAGCTAGTATATTCTCATATTTATAAGTTCGTTCTCATGTTATTCTGAGTATGGTTTGTAGCAGGCTGAATTCTGAATATCTGTTGATTTGTGTTCAGTTTAAAGTTAAGTAAAAAAAAATGGCAGAATTTGTGAACAATGTAGTGCCTCATGGAAAAATATAGAGAAGGATGTGAACTTCAGAAGCCTTTAACGCTTCACAGAAGTGAATGTGAAAAAGGTTAAACACGTATTTGTTATTCATAAAAAAACATAACCTATAAAAATATGAAGGCTATAAAAATTATGAGGTTAGATTGTATTGTTAAATATAATTAACAATTACAGTTTATTTCTTTTGTAAAATTTGAATTGCAAAATGCAATTACTCGTAACTTTAAATTATATATATATATATATATATCCATAATAAAAACAGAATTAGCATAACTGGAATTCTAGAAATGCATTGTAGTCTCTATCCAACAACCCGTAATGATAATTTCCCAGTACCATTTTCTTGTTTCCTGTTTTATTAACGTCACTTATCTGATTCACTCTCTCTTTCATGTTTATTTATTTATTTACTTATTTATTTGTTTATCCAATTAATTAATTGTATTATTTAATTATTTATTTATTTTATTTATTTATTGATCCATTATCAAAATTTAGAAAAAACAAAACATAAACCACTACAGCATGTGAATAGCATGTGAAAGTCTATAAAAAAACTGAGCATCACGGTGCAATGTGGTCAAAGAGGATAGGTAACACGAGTACATACTAACTTTTAAACGATCAAGAAGGATGTAGAGATGAGTATATATTCGCATTAGGTAGAATGTCTTTATTCTTACGAATATGAGTATGTTCTAGTGGTTACGAGTATATAATCACATTAAGTGCTCATACTCATAAGTATAAACCTTGAGGAAGTACTTAAACTTTATTCTTACTACCCATTATTGGCGCACGGGAAAAGTCAGGTGGTTAGCACCCCACTTAGGTTTCTGAATTTAGTACGTGATAATTAGTAGAGCAAAGAGGTTTCAGGTTATCTATGTAGAGACGGTATCAGGTGGTGTTCATTGGCTGGAGGAATAATGCACGTAAATAATTGTATTTCAATTATGCTTGTTTTCTCGCTAACACGGCAACCCAGTTATTAACGTAATATTTTGCTTATTTGCACTGAGTTTGTTTCTATTTAAAGAATTTACCATACCAAAGAAATGGTCTAGAAAATGGCAGTTAATATTTTACATAAAATGGCGATTATATATATATATATATATATATATCTCAGAGCTTGTAACTTAGGGTGCTATTCATAGACATTTCGCTAGCCCGCGCTACGAGCGTGCTAAACAGGATTCATATCATATCATATCATATCGCTGACACTGGTTTATGAGTACGAAAAACGTTAGTTCGCTGATCATCCACCGAAAGCCCGCGCTAAGAATGTCTATGAATACGGCCCTATATGTTTAATGCAGGTTTGTTTAAAAAAAATGAGTTTTAAATACTTGGGGAAATAGGTTATACGTTAAGAGACAACAGGTCAACCGAACTCCTGCTACGAAGTTTCATAGCTATAATTATAATAATAAATGATTTATCGATGCTCTATCAACAGCTAGGCTATTTCGTGTCGATAGAGTTGCATTTGACGAGATGAGACAGAGTATTCCCCATGTGATTACTAGGGCCGTGACATCGTATAGTTTCAGGTGAACATACGACGCCGGACATAATGTAGTCGATGTGTTTAAAGTACAGACAGCAGAAGCGAATTCGACACACGCGTAAGCAAACACGTTCCGTGTTTTGTATACGATTATTGCGTATTATAAAATCAAGACAATACAGTTATTTTATATAAGGGTTAATATCGGAAATGTCTGAAATGCTGGTGAGGCTGAGAAATCATACTTAAATTGTCACAAATGTGGTAAAATATAAGTCTGAAAATATGTTTCTTTTTATATGTAGAGTTTTGCATTACAACTTTAGAATCCTGAAAAGGTATATGGCATACAATTTTGCTTTCCCTATACTTAAATGTTACATTAATTTATTTCTCACATTTAATCTGTACCTTACTTTTCTTGCATGTTGTTTGCCTGGTTTCGGTTCCTGTTGCAATAAACAACAACATTCATTTTCAAAGTTTCAAATGAAAATGACCTTGTATGCGGAAAATCTACGTTCTACATCGGCTGAAACCAAGGGCGCATATGTAAAATATTTCACATCATCCATTTCTACATCAAGTTTATAACAATCGCACTTATCATCTGACAAAACTCTTGCAATTTTGCATAATGTATTGAAACCACAGTTTTTTTTGTATTATTGTGTTCATTTTCGCGCACACCTTTGCTTATATCATCATACGCCATACACTTTTTCGGCATTCCAGAACTGTAACGCAAAACTCTAAATAAACAAAAAAAAATCTTTTCAGAAGCTTTTGTGACAACTTATGTATGATTTCCAACAACTATTCTCAACCTCAACATTATAGATCTTTCCGATGTTAACCCTTAACAGTATAAAATGATTGTATCGCCTTGATTTTATAATAAGCAATAATCGTATACAAAACACGGAACGTGCTTGTTTAGGCGTGTGTCAAATTCGCTTCCGCCGCCTGTACTTGAAACACGTCGACTACATTCTGTCCGTCGTCATATGTTCACCTTCAAACTAATACATATGTATCGATGTCATGGCCCTAGTGATTACTTAAATTTTACCCTGCAATTGAAGACGAGTTCGGAAAAAACGCACTCAAATGGTTGGACCGAGCAGTAATCAAACACTCTCGAGCGCAACTCTGAATTAGCAGGCAAATGTGCCTGTAGTCTGAGCTAAGCCTGTGAGCTACGAATTATTTTCATCGAAGCTCAGATATAGGAACAGCTTTCAAAAGTGCAACAGGAAATAAGTACGCTACCGTACACATGAGAGCGGTCCTTCGGTACTAACAGTATCGCACAGATTTTCAAACGTGCCGTAGCACAGTGGTCGAAAACGCATATCTAGCTGGACAAAAGTTATTTTATCATTTTAAAGCAGCCGTGCCCAAAGAGGGTGTAGTGAGCAAAGTAAACATATTACATTTTGTCCAACAGAACAACAAAAAAGTTCTCATTCTTTACGAATCCACCTCTTACTGCTTGTAGAGACAGAGTTTGTAGAGCGACATGATACCGCCACTCTTGCCTTCAGTACGTGAATGAAACACACAACAATGTACAGGAAACTCCTCGTACCCCTTTGAATGTCTGTGATTACGCGATGTAATCGCGACACTCGCTTTGGTCACCGCTGGTCTAGGAAGAGCGGGTTTTTCCTGCTCGAAACCTGGATAGGTACGCAGCGAACCTTAATGTAGTGAGGCGGTGTAGGTTGGGAATGCGCCTAGCTTGAGGGTAAGCGCAATATATCTTCCATATCGCAGTGCTAGGTTGTAATGCCTCCTTTCCGATGTTCATTATTCAGTTTAACTCAAATTAGCCTACTACTAATCCGTAACATGTCAAATATTAATTCTTGCTACAAAATATCTCCACTTCACACATCCTAATCCCTGCAGTTTTGGGAGGCAAACTTGTATATTGGAAAGCATTGACCATTTCCGTATAGACCTCTTATGCATACTTGTTAGTGAATCCTTCAACAACATTCCATCCCCAAATGAATTTCAAGTCGTTGCGATTTGTTCTGAAATTATGTAACTTGAGCAAAGTAAACAAATTTAATTTACTGTCGAAGGAGGAAATTATTTAATGTATTTCAACTTGGATATAAGTCCTCTGACGGGCTTTTCACGAATGAAACCTGAAAACGGATCTCATCCGTAAGTTACTGTGTGCAGTGTTACAATACAGGCTGTATCCAACCTTTGGGGTCAGAATTATACAGATGATGGAGGGCTCTACACTGAGCATTTTGACTTAGGAACAATAGTCGGAAGTGAATAGTTCAGTAGCTATAAGGTCTTGAATAAGTAATAAATAAGTTTGAAGAATACTTTTGCATGATTCTTTAATTTTTTTTACGCACATATACAACTTACACCTGATAGCAACTGTTCAAAGTGGTTATCACCAGCCTTGATACATCCAGAACAATGTATGACATTTTGTTTCACTCTCCTAAAAATTCCTGATGTCTTTTTATTGACTTAAACATTGAATTTTCACTTCAAGTATTTAAAATGCTATTTGACGTTCTATATCACAAAATATTGCATTCCCACTCCATATTAAAATATCGCACAGAACTAACACCAGTAACAAATATACGTGTTTCACTCGCACAACCACTGACTGCCATTCCAGCTCGACTACTTTGAGCACAGTTTCATAATACCCTGCTAGATGGAAGACTAGTCCCTTCACATCTTGGGCATTGAGTTTGAAATGCCTTGGTTAGCACATCAGTAATTGCTCCAAAGGAATGAACGACGTCTATTCGATGGAATTACACTCCCAATTTAACATGGAAATCGTAAATCAATCCGTCATATAACGTGTATGAGTGCAGTAGAGATAGTATATTGTACAGTGATAAACACAATCAATTGATTACGGAAATTGAGTTTTGTAATTACATTCTAACAAGCTCCGGTGACGCGAGATTCATGTCAGAGCGTGTAGGTTTTATAGTGCCAAAATTCAATTTGTGCAAATCAAGATTTCAGGTATAACTCCCTGTAAAGTTGATTTGAATAATTTCGAGGGAAAAATTGTTCCGGAGCCGGGTATCGAACCCGGGACCTTTGGTTTAACGTACCAACGCTCTACCACTGAGCTACCCGGGAACTCTAACCGACACCGATCCAATTTTTCCCTCTATATCCACAGACCTCAAAGTGGGCTGACAACCGTCACGCAACCAACTTCGAGTGCACACTAACTCCGTGTGACTTAAATTGTGGTTTTCTGTTAACGAACAGTGACGTGTATTATGTAAATCAAGATTTCAGGTATAACTCCCTGTAAAGTTGATTTGAATAATTTCGAGGGAAAAATTGTTCCGGAGCCGGGTATCGAACCCGGGACCTTTGGTTTAACGTACCAACGCTCTACCACTGAGCTACCCGGGAACTCTAACCGACACCGATCCAATTGAAATTATTAAAATTCAATTTATTGACAAATAATAAAACAGATTTTCAGCTAGTCATATACGAAGATGGTGTAGTCTAATGCGGCAGAAAATAATCTTCTTTGATTTAACTATAGAACTGGTCCAACTGGTTAAGGACACACGCCTCTGGAGCCCGAACTGTTAAATCTGACAACGATATCGAATTTTTTGTTGCACGGCAGTATTTTATTCTTTCATTATTTTTTGTCACTCTCCAGACACTAGTTTCAAGGATGTTGACTTTCAGAAAATTTCATGGAGCTGTAGATATTAATTATACACTTCACAATCATTAAACTTTTAAAATTGTCTGCTATATAAATGTAGGGTTTAATATTCTTCACTGTGGCTAAAGCGGTAGCGATTTTAGGTAAATATCCGGCTGATACGTAGAAATTATCTTCCTCCCATAGGGACTGAAGTAGCTTTTCTTGCCTATGTACTCTACTGTGTACTCGAGTCGTCAGTAAAATATTGCGATATTTAGTGTTGACTCTAAGATCCTAAAAGCACTAGAATCAAATCAATCGATGTTCCAATCGTTTAGTATTGATTATGTTGATCCTGCTATTGATACTAATCATAGATATACAATTACGGACTATAGAGGATTCCACGCTAAGGCAATAGCATTGAAAATATGGAGGCTGTTCCATCAATTATTTGCATATATATATATATATATATATATATATATATATATATATATATATATTGAGAAGGGAAATAATTAGTTTCCTTTAATTCATAGAACATAATTTCATTGAGAAGTAGAGCGATTTCATGTGCTAAAATTGTTTTACACCTCTAAAATTACCATATGTTTAATTTACGAATAACGGGATAACAGCTAAATTGGTGGAATAGCTTTCTGTTTTCTTGCCGAACATCCCCGCTGACAAATTTAGCAGACAAGTAGGACTGGTACAGTTGAGGCTAAGACTTCACACTGTTAAAACACGTACAACATTGTCTGCGCTTATTATATAAAGTACACAAAATTTAACTGTCAGCAAAACAACAAAGGATTTTGGTATGTGATTTAGGTACTTGTTTGATTATAGTGTGAAGTTGATAACGGAAAAAGTGTGATGTACATAATTCTAAATTTGTATTATAGCACTCTTTAACATTTAATAACGGAAAACGTGTGCTGCACATAATGTTAATTTTGTATTATAAGCGCTTATTAACATTTAATAACGGAAAACGTGTGCTGCACATAATCTTAAATTTGTATTATAAGCACTTCTTTATATTTAATAACGTGTGCTGCACATAATCTTAAATATGTATTATAAGCACTCCATCTTCTTCTTCTTCTTCTTCTTCTTCTTCTTCTTCTTCTTTCTCTTAGTTTAACCTCTCCCTTTTAGGTGCATTTTGCACGACCCGCGTCAGCCGGGCATAAGCATTTCTTAACCCATTATTATTATTATTATTATTATTATTATTATTATTATTGTGATTACTATTATTACTGGTACTATTATTTGTAATTGCAGTAACTTTTAGGTGCCTGAAACTGTACTTTAAAGCCTACTTTCCATCATTATGAAGCATAGTTGATATGTCTAAAAGTTGGTTAATGGCCTAAATGTCTGAAGTCTAGTTATAATATATATAAAATGTAACGTATGTTTTTGCAGGCATCATTATGGCATTTTTATCATTTGAACGGACTCAACGTATCTACCTTGTGCGATAAACTTGCTAGAACGCTGTACGTGTTAGGAAGAGAGTGAGATAGAGATACTATACCTCACTCTTTCTTCTAACGGAGGCATCTTGCGGCAAGAGTATAGGCCTACCAGCCAAGACCCATAAGACCAGTATTTTTTTTCTTAAGCTGGAATGCTCAGTTTTGAACGAGAGCTGAGAAAATATTAATATCATTTCGACCAGAAATTAATTTATACTGAACAGACTAACGATGCGTCTTCACACGAACAGCAAAAACAAAATTTTCACTGTCGAGACGAGAGCTGAAGCTGCCGCAAGATGAAGTGCAATTTGCGATTAAAGAAATGGAATACAGTACGTATTTTCGTTTGTCCTATCCTCATTCCACAACTTCTTCATAGTCCATAATTATTCTTATTACAGATGCTACAAGCCAACAGAAACTACTGAAAAAGTATCACAGTACCATAAAATCTCCGTTTTATTCCCACGAGAAGTTCTGATTAAAACAAGATCCCACGGTGACGCCTGGAATTGGCATATTGTACGTATGTCATATACGTATTCCATTGTATCATCGTACTAAAATGCAAGTTCATCAATGATTTTAGGCGATATACAGCATGGATGCGTCTGTGGCTACAGTGCTAGCACGCTGGTCTTCCACCCAGGCGATCAGGGTTTGATCCCTGGTCAGGTCTGTTTGGAATTTTGTGTTGAATTTCCCCTCATTTCCTCTGTCTGTAATTAGAAAAATTGGCTGGGAAGATGTCAGAGTTTTGTACGGTTTCCGATGCTGACCTAGGTTCTAAAGCCGTGGGGGTCCGGGCTCTGGATTCAGACTTCTCGCCAAATGATGGGGCCTTACCTGCATGGCCCAGCAAGAATGGCCTACCTGTCAGCGTTGGGTTCACAAATGCTACTCTGTCATCCGTCGGGCTTAGACTATCATCGCTTATACAGTGTAACATGGACCAAAAATGTCCTATGTGCAATAATGTATCCGAGATCCAGCCCTTGTGAAATCATGAGCCTATCTGCTATGTCTTGTTTTGTAGTTTATGATATGATATGAATTTTATTGTGTTCAGTACAAAATGTGGCCAGTTATATCCATTTCTATTGAAAAAATGTGCTAGATCCATAATTTGTCTATATTTTATTCTCCTAAATTGCTAATTCTAATGAATGATTGAGTGATGAAATGAAACTCTTAGCTACGTAGTTTTCCAAAACTTTGTAAAAGTGGAGCTGCCTCGTTTTAGCAGGAAGCCCTTCAATTTTTCTCCCTGACACACATTGTAAAAAAGTCGGATTAAAATTGTAACCATTTGAAAACTTAGTACCAGTGTCCTTAACCGTCGATTCTTAACTGGAATCTTTCTTGACTACTCTACACTATAATATTATTCACTACATTAAAAACAACAGAAGAGTTTAAGTCATATGAATATGCTATTCCCTGGTATTTCACTTAAATTTAAACTAGAAAATACTTTTCTAGTCTCTCTTATGAAAAATAAGACAATTTAAGGGAACTGAAAGCGATATCAGCAGAAGAAAGAATTGAAAACTACAAAAACGTTGCTTGCAACACCTTTTACGAATGAACAATAACAGCATTGTTTTACCAGTGATAAATAAAGCCTACGAGTTGTAGGTGTTCCGGAACATAAAAGAAAAACTTTTAAATGAAGCCGACACAGGTCTACAAGATCTAATTCTTGACAGTAGTTAATAGTGATGATGAGTTTGTAATTATTTTTAATGTTTAGTTTCGAGTCACGCAAGATCTCAGCTACAGAATACAGTATAATTTTAGTTTAGTAATTATGTGTTTTAACTGTTGCTTGTGAGCAGAATTAAGCTTCTGGGTATTCCACCGTGTCTTGAAACTTACATTTCCAAAGTTTCAGAACTATATACAGGTTCCATTATCAGGTCATATATGACAGTTTAGAAGCAAATGGGTATAAGTGTACTTAAATTATTTTTGAGAATATGTCGTTGGAAGTATTTTTAACCTTTCGTAAATTCCGTGAAATTTATTATTTCAATATTTTAGTGTGTGATGTGGTTAAAGTGTAGGGCTCGTTACGCCACAATACTCCGTACGACTGAGCATGGATAATTCTTTGCGAAAATTGCTGTAGTCAAAGGAGACTGGAATGGTATGAACATTATAATATCAGTGTATTTAAATGAGAATTAGAAATAATATTTAATATGGGCTATTTCGGATTGTTAAAAGTAAATAATAAAATTGTTATAAGCACTAGGAAACAAATCTAACCATTGTGTCTAAAAACAATTACGTAGTTATATGATCAGTGGCTACTGCCGCTGGGCTAAGAAAATGTAACGTATGATGGTAACTTACGCTTAGCAAATAGTAAAATGTACGCCTATCGAGTTATAGCAATTAGGTACTTGTTTGGAATTCATATGGAAATGTTCTCCTCTGTTTCAAAAACATATAAAATTGTTTTCCATATATTCCTCAATATGAATCCACTGTACCGGTTTCATGTTTGGGACCATATATTAATTTCTAGGACCTCTCTAACTACGCGTTGACAATAACCTGATTTTCTAGCTATGATGCTAGTATCATTAAACAAAATCCTGTATCCATGGTTAATGCAATGTATGTCTTGCAGATTTGCCCGGTTTCTGAAACCTAATGTATTCAGTGCGTTCTAGTTTTCTTGTTTGGTAAATTCCCGGCATTTTTCAGACCTATAGTATCTCTCAGAAGCTTTACTATCTTTTAAGGTGGAAACGAACTATTTTTACTTTGACTTTGGCTGGGGAATACTGAGATTGCATTAAAGCGTTTGCCCTTGTACAGAAAACTGTAAATGAATGAATTATGCTTACTTCCTATTTGTTTCATTGTTTTTCTCTTTGTCTGTTTATCTATCTGTTTTCTGTCTCTTTGTCAATCTCTCTGTTTTCTGTCTCTTTGTTTTTGTGTCTCATTCTCTCTCTCTTCTTTCTTTCTCTCTTTGTATGTCTGTTTTTCTCTCTTTTTGTCTGCCTGTCTCTTTGTCTCTGTTTTTCTGTCTCTTTGTTTTTCTTTCTCATTCTGTCTCTCTTCTTTCTCTATCTCTTGTATGTCTATTTTTCTCTCTCTTTGTCTGCCTGTCTCTCTTTCTGTCTCTTTGTCTGTCTCTTTGTTTTTCTCTCTCATTCTGTCTCTCTTTTTTCTCTATCTCTTTGTATGTCTGTTTTTCTCTCTCTTTGTCTGCCTGTCTATGTTTCTGTTTCTTTGGCTGTCTGTTGTTTTGCTTATTTTTTATTTAATATGGTGGAGTTCAGGCCATCAGACTTACTCTACCATACCCGCAACAGAGACAAATATTACTAAAGCTTTTAATAAATAAATATGATTAATTTTGTAATTAAAATGATTATTTCATTGAAATTTTAATGTCATTTAGTTCAGAGTACATAACACAATTTTGTAACTAAAGTTTGTGTTCACATAAAAGTTTTACCCGGGAAAAGGAGGGAGATTCAGCTAGTTATAAATGAAATAGCTGTTAAATCTATTGTAACTGAAAGCATTTTACTTACCTGTGTCTCTTAATTCGGTCGCAGTAGTATTCCAGGCCAGACTCAATTTTATTGTATTCTTTAATTGTATAATTCCATAAACAGAGGTGTTCTCTCACAGTATCAATGAAGAAAACCAAGAATGTTAAAAAAACTTCAACCTTGCTGAATCATGTTTAGGCATGATGTCACCTTGAATTGCACTGAACAACAAACTTTTGCTTTTTGTCTTGCTTCGAAATAAAAATGGGTGAATATTACTAATATGTGTGCCTTAAATATGAATTTAAAATCCAAATTGCACCATAACGTACCACTTTCCGGGGAAAGTGAATTGAATTTTTTATGAAAAAACTTCTTTGTTTTTATTTTTCACTGGTACTGATATAATTACAACAGCCTAGGTTTTCAAAATGCTTCATAATACTTGAAAAATGTGTAATATACACAAAAAATATTATGTTACACATTTTAAAACACAAAAACACAATAACAAAATATTTAATGTGTAGGCTATAATGAGAAAAATCTCCGAATTTGAACGTACTATTTAAAAGGACTTTTTGGATAACTTCCGTTTATAACTAGACCCAGGACTGTCTTTGAAAGGAACCAACAGTAGTCTGCAAGCATGCTGGATGATGATTTTCCTTTATATCGCCTTTTCATTTCAGATATTTCTTGATTAAATCTTTCCCCATGCTCGTCGCTTACCGCTCCAAGTTTAGGAGGAACGAAATTGGAATGAGAATGTTAAAACTGTATTTTCAGAGACATATTAATCCCATTTTCTCACATGCACTTGACATGGTTTCCACAAGTTCGATATAGTTGTCTGCCCTAGAAGTTCCAAGGAAATTTGAGCAAACATATTTGAAAGCGCGTCATGCCATTTTTTGTAACGAAAAGTTTTTCCTTATACAAAGAGTCAGCCATAACTTTGCGAATTTGTTGACCGATGAAAATGCCGTCTTTTAATTTGTCTTCACTCAAACTGGTAAACTTTTCTTTTAAATTCTGAAAACTACACCCTTGTTTGTTCATTGCGTAGACCTCACTTTGAACTTTTATGAAATTTACTGAATTGAAGCGTAACTAGAACGTCATGACTGCACTTGTAGAAAAGGTGGATGGAGTAAGAATGGGTAAAAAGCAGTCGCTCTGAGGAGCTACAGTTCTGCAGATCTGGGATAGAAGAACTTTACTTTTCGATTCAAAGTAATAAAATTCATTCACGAATTTGTTTCATAACCAGTTACATGTCTTTTTAACTACATGTACTGTTGTTCCTGCTCTTCGACAGATTACATGGAATACATGTCTACATTGCGATATCATGACATACTCAAGAGTGTTCCTTGCTCCGGAGGGGGACAAGGAGGATATGATGCTTGTCAAATAGTGTGGCGTTTTCCCGGTTCCAGACTCAAGGTCATCACATTCTGAAAGTCTGAACATAATTATTATCGCCAGCAGACCTTGTTCGTCACTCTGAATTCAATAGTCTTTTATGCGCTTTAGAGCGTCAGTATAGGTATGTTTCATTCATCAGGGCTAAATTAAATTGGAATTGTAAACCAGTAAAACCGAAGGTCAGTATACTGTCAATACAATGTGAGATTCACTCAGTCTGCGATCTCACATTTCTGTAGCCCCGATGAAACAGTCAACTCCTTTCTGTTCTCTATTCTGTTGTATTATTATGAATCCTGAAAATCACGGACTTCGGAGTTGCTGTCGGAGTAGGTAAATTATATAAATCAACTTCGACACCATCTTTAACATAATACTTTTAAAGATATTTACTCTTCAGCTTTGCTCTAGAATATGTCATGCGGAAAGTACAGGATAACAGAGAAAGTTTGCAGTTGAACGGGTAACATCACCTTCTTGTTCATGCGGGTGACGTGAAAAGAATCCACAAACTATTAGGGAACACACGGGAATTTTATTTGAAACAAGTAAGGAGATAAAGTAGGTTTGGAAGTAAATCTCGAAAAAAACAAAGTATATGATTATGTCTCGTGACCAGAACATAGTACGAAATGGAAATATAAAAATTGGAAATTCATCCTTTGAAAAGGTAGAAAAATTAAAATATCTTGGAGCAACAGTAACAGACTAAATATAAATTACACTCGAGAGTAAATTAAACGCAGATTAAATATGGGAAATGCCTGCTAATATTCGGTTGGGAAGCTTCTGTCTTCCACTCTGCTTTCAAGCAATCTGAAAGTTAGAATTTATGGAACAGTTACGTTACCGGTCGTTCTGTATGTTGTGAAACTTGGTTTCTCACTTTAGAACATTTTGTTAGTTATAAAAAATCTTACATATAGCTATAGGTAACATATTACTTACAAATGGCTTTTGAAAACCCGGAGGTTCATTACCGCCCACACATAAGCCTACCATAGGTCGCTATTCTGAGCAAGGTTAATCCAGACACTAGCATCATATCCCACCTCTATCAAATCAATTTTAATTTTATCCTCCCATCTACGTCTCGGCCTCTCAAAAGGTCTTTTTCTCTCAGATATCCCAACTAACACGCTATATGCATTTCTGGATTCACCCATACGTGCTAAATGACCTGCCCATCTCAAACGTCTCTGACGTAAAGGGGAGGAAAATGCTAGACCAAAGTTATACATCAACATGAACCAATTTTCTTTGGGTATGAGTGTTATTATGATCATGTGTTAGAAGTATGTATCTATCCTGGGTTCGAGGACATGTTGGTGTCTTGGAAAGCGAAAGAGATGACTAGTTTGCCAAATCAGCAGCAAGATCAGAGGTAAAGCCATTTTACAGTCTGTGTCCTCTGGCTTTTGTTTAAAAATAAACTGAAAGATTATGTTGTTGAAGAGTGGGACAAACAATGGAGGAATAGCACAACCGATTCTTTGACTAGGGACTTATATTTCCCGACCGTGCTCGACAGGTTAAAGTGTAAAATATTTGTTCCTGACTTTGTTTTGACACAATTTCTGTCCAGTTATGGTAAATTCGGAGAATATCTTGCAAGTTTTAAGATACAGGGAGAAGGAAAGTGTAAGTGCGACTAAGAGACCCAAAGATTGAGACATATCCTTTTTGAGTGTCCCTTATTCTGGAGGCAGAGACATAAATTGAAGTCAAATCTGAACTTTCGTGGCTATACATTCTCCAGCCCATTGCAAAGTGTGTTTTATGATAAAGTGTTATTTAAAGATTTTCTAATGTATACTAATTCTGTATATAAAGATCTTGGTGGGTGAAATCAGTGTACGTGTATATAGAATTTTATTGTATCATCTGTATATATAGAACTTCAAGGGATCGACATAGTGTACAGTGAACTTCAGTGTATATACTAACTCAGTGAATCAGTTCAGAGCACGTAGAAAATCAGCACATTAATTTAATGTATATAAAACTTGCGTGTCACTATTATTTGTATAAAGTACTTAAGCACTCCTAGATATTTTAGTGATTCTCTATAAAAGTATTAGTTATTTTATGTATTGTTTTTCTACACTTCTATAAGGAAATAGGTTTAGTTTAGTTCACTAGCATGTATATGCATATAAAATGCTACAATGTCTTAAACTTAAACCCTAGTATACCTTCGGGTGAAATATGGTTCACCATACCGGATATACAATAATAATAATAATAATAATAATAATAATAATACTAATAATAGTAACAATAACAACAACAACAATACTAATAATAATAATAATAATAATAATACTAATAATAATAATAATAATAATAATAATAATAATCTGTGTTAGATGTATTTCTACAGTGAATTTAATAATACGTTATGTTTTCCTGAATAAAGTCAGCAAGGGTGGTCTACTACATTAAATAAGTTTAAAATATCATCATCATTATCATCATCACCATCATCATTCACTTCAAGCACTAGACCTAGTGGTCTGTTGCGGTCTCAATGGTCTCATGCCATCTTTTTAATGATCTTCCAACAGATCGTTGTCCAGAAGGGCGGTAATAAAGCACTGCCTTTGGCCATTTTTCTGTTGGATTTCTCTCATGCTGTTTCCAGTTAATTCTATAGATTTGAGAAACTTTAATGTAGGTTGGACGTTCAATTCTTTTAAAATTTCTGCATTTTGTTTTCTATCCCAAAGTGTGTATCGCTCTTTTTTTCTCATTAACTTCGTTGGTAGTTATACGTTGAACAACTTTTTTGTCAAAGTCCAGGGTTCTGATCCATAGACTAACGTAGGTCGTGCTAAAATGTTGTACATCTTTAATCTTGTTTGTTTCTGTACTAAATTAGGTTTAAAAACTGAATTGATAATGCCGATAACTTTTACAAAATTAGTTACGTATTTTAGAATCGATATTCTTTTCTTTTTTTATATGAAAGACGGCACCCTAAATAGTTAAATGTGTTCACTTGTTCTAGAATTCTGTTTTCAATGCAGATTTTACTTCTTATTGGATATTTACCTTTAAACGATATAACGTTTGACTTTTCTACAGAAATGGTCATATTATATTCTTTACAACTGTGTTTAATGAATATATTGACTTTTGTAGTTTAAAATGTAATTGTGTTATTTAAGGAAGGAATTATTTAGTTGTGAAGTTTAATGAGAATAATAAATTAGTACGCATAGTTATTAAGTGCAGCTGAGAATAAGAAAAGAGATGTGGGAAAGTAAGTGTTATAAATTAGGAGGGATAAGTGAAAGTGAAGGGACACAGTTAATAGCAGGTATTAAGATCACGTTACATCAGCGTGTAAAGTTTGTAAATAGTGTAAGTAAGGGAATGCTGACCTGAATGCAGAAATTTGTAGAGTCAGCAGGACCGAATATATTGAGAGAAATACATGTCATCGCTGCGCATCTAAAATCCGTTATGTTTTAAAAAGATTTTACAAGAGAAAGGAAAAAAAGCATTGTCACTTTTAATTTCCTTGATTTTCAAAGCTACCTTCGGTAGGCTATAATTTCATCATTTATCTTGTAATACTTAAAATTATATCGAAAATAGCTTTGAAAATCAATAAGTGACAATGCTTTTTTTTCTCCTGCAAAATCTTTTTAAAAATACATAGTGGATTTTGTACGCGCAGCGACGCTATATCATTAAGCTATCCATGATGATAGTTATCAAGGAGGATATTACGTTATACGTTATTAATTTTATTTTTTTCTTTTTATAAAATTAATTTTTACGATCACTGAGTCATGTCCGTTTCACAATCAACGTCTATATTTTAACATCCAATCAAAGATTTTTCTTATTAAAAATGTTTTAATTACACAACTTTTGTAATATACCGGTAGGCCTATCAAAATATAGAGAGCATTTAATGGTACTCTTTTCATATTAATATACAGACAGTTCAGTAATATTTTCTTAAGAAATATATATAAACGTAATATATATACAGTATATATGTGTCTATGTTTTATGCTTAGGTTCAAATTTAATGAATATCTACGCATTGGATAGAAGATATAATGGCAGAGTATTTTTTCTGGCTTATTTGTGTTTTAGTCTTCCCAATCATCTTTAACATTTTTACCTTCTTCTGTTTGCCATTTCTGAAATTGAACTTAAAGATCGATATTATACTCACAAGAGAAGTACTCGAGTTGTCAGAAAGAAATATTTGGACATTTCTACATCATTAACAAGACCTAATGACGTAGTGGCAGGACTCAGAAAGAAACATCTGATTTTTTTACTGCCTTTATGCCGAAATCATACACTTCTGCACGTTTTGTATACAATTATGCTATGTAATTGTGACAATAGTGAGACGTTAGGCCACTCGAAGTAGCATCGTCCTGAAAATGCTCCAAACATCAGGAACCTCGAATTTGAGCCGATGACTCGTAATAAATACGTTCTCGCAAACCGAATCGAAAGCCGAACTTGTTTGGAGATTCGGACGCAATATAGTCCTCTGACCTCATGCCTGGTTTCAAGAACGAATATTGCCGAATGGAAAGCTATTCCATGAAGACGACGAGAATACAACAGATATCAGCCAATCAGCCAAGCCTCTTGCAGAAGAAGGCGAATGAATCTTCACAATTAGCCAAGTCTGTTATAGACGAAGGCCAGTCGGCCCAATCAGAATATGTGCCCTAGCCGGAATAGAAAGCTCGATCAACTGTCGGCACTACTGGTGAGATGAAAGGAAAGGTTGCTGCTTTTTTCAGGAAAAAAGATAAAGGTCTAAAAAGGTGACAACAATTCAAGCTCGATTTAAATAAGACGTAAAGTACCTTGCGACAAATCCATCACTGGGAAAAGCAACTCGTTCGAGGTGGTAATTAATGAGATTTGTTGAACAAGTTATGCTATTTGGTATTCTCGAACTTCATAAATGTATTAAACCTGAATCATCCGATTCACAAGTCCGATATTCAGATTTGGGCCGGAGAGCGGGTGTAGCGTAGACCAGTCTTCTATGACGCACTCTGATTAACGACTCTGTTAGTAAATTGGAATAGCCTATTCAACTGGCTTCATATTGGTGAATGACGAACAGTTAAGTAGTCGCCATTAATAAGAAAGAAACTTTATGTAAGTGTACTTTATGACAGCTGTTACAT
The DNA here is from genome assembly GCF_040183065.1 of Periplaneta americana. Classification (NCBI taxonomy): domain Eukaryota; kingdom Metazoa; phylum Arthropoda; class Insecta; order Blattodea; family Blattidae; genus Periplaneta; species Periplaneta americana. The sequence continues at coordinate 101,535,185 of NC_091126.1, read as the reverse complement.
ACCTTTGGGATGTTTGGAGTCATATATCGAAAGCATGAACGTAAACTAATAGGAATTCTTTATATATTGCTATTTATTTCATATGTAATTTTACAAGTTTGCATGTCGTCTCTGCTTAAATGCATTGGGAAATCAGATGTTTCTCTTTAGATTCGATAATTACGTCATTAACTCTTGCTAATGATGTCAACTACATAATAAGATCTTGCTAATGATGTGGAAATGTCAAATGTTTCTTTCTGACAACTCGAGTACTTTCCTCGTCGGTTGGAATATACTTTTTCACTTAAAGTAACTTATATCTCATATTTTTAACATTGTGATGTTTCTTATAGTATAAGCTAACGTTATAGGAAGTACACTATTCTGGTTAAAATTGAAGAGATTGTCTGTAAAGACACCATCGATGAACCACTCAGTTATCACTTGACCAAGGTAACTCGAGTTGTATTGAAATGGTATCCACTTAGAAGAGGAAAAATTATTATTTCCCTTGGGAATGTCCATATTTCCTCTGTTAATTTTTCCCGTATTTGACTTAGGGGAACAAGCCTTCTTGAAATATATAGGCAACATCGCTTACATTTTTGTATGCGCATATCATCATTGGTTCCTACTGAGAACTTAAAAAAAGTCTTTTTAATCATAATCGCGTACACTTCAGATACATTGACCCAATGATGACGTCTTACCAGTTTCTTTATAATTGCAAAATCCCTATGAGAAAGCTGTGGCCCCTTATTGGGAAGTAATGTTTTATTTCCTTTATCCCTTAGTTGATGCGATGGTTAAACAAAAGTAAATCATTATTTTTCTTAGGGGAGGGAAGCTATCGATGAACCGTTGCTTTCAATGGACCGTTGCCATATTCTTGGTCATATTGACTGCGAATGCGTGAAACGTCACCTCAAGGCTTCCCCCTCATGTATGTTACTCCTGAGCTGTCTTTGGTGGCGGCAGCAAACACGTGGGCTGAACAAGTAGCTCAGATACGTTTTTGTTATTTTTACTATAATTTTAAAGTAACTTTAAGCACATTGGCTTAATGACAATAAGTTATAAAATTATATATATATATATATATATATATATATAGCTGGAAGCAGTGTTCTGTCAGCTTCCTTTTTGGTTGTATATTCATAAATTTTGTATAACCTCTTAAGCGCTCTTGAAGTGTGATTAGAAAATGGCGAAGTCCCTATGGATGGACCAGCTGGAATTCCCATGAATGGACTCCGTTTTAAAATGGTTCATTAATGGAAACAAATTTCCTTCAGGAAGCAATCAAAATCAAGACTCATGGTTTTGTTTCATGTATGAAGAAAACATCGAGGAAAATATGATTCAATGTATGTCTTGCAGCAAATCGATACATGAAGCTTGTGCAAATGTCAGGCGGAGTCAAAAGAAATACTACGTGTGGCATGTGTGTCTAGAAAATAAATACTGATTTATCTACAGTATAAGAATAATCTCAGACTCCAGAAAATAATTTCATATGTACAATCACATCATTAAGTTGCTGTCATGTAATTTAAAATTGTATACTAATATTTTTTAGCTACTGTATTAGCTAATTTGAAATAGCCTCAAACCTTAAATCATTGACATGACAAGGACTGATAACAATGGGATTAAAAGTAACGTCAACATCCATTAATCGAATTTATGTTCTTAATTGTTATGATTTGTCTTTTTTACATTATTTTGAGATATTTTTAAATGTTTCTTTTGGTCCATTCATGGGAACTTAGTGGTCTATTCACAGAACCCTGTCGCCTTCATTGAACCAATAGCCGAATTTTAAATGCGCTAATCTTCAAACAGTTATAAATAGGATGTAGCCCTAAAATTTCCTTTATCATTCCTTATTAGTAATGTAATTGTTCAAGTCTATGAACGGGATTTTAAGGCATTTCCTTTGTTAGATAAAATAAGAAATTGTTAACTGGTCCATTGATGGCTACTTTCCCCTATATTCACCAGTACACCCTTCAGAGAAAACGTGTAGCTCAGTCAAATTTTGTGGGATATGCTTTTGTATATATTGATATTCTACATAAAGGAGCACGCTTCATTTCCAACTTCTTAATGTAGGTCTACGTCAAAATGTGAGCGCCTACGTTTTAGATTATGTATGAGAAAAAAGCGACCGGCAGCTGTCTCAAATAAAATGTTATTTATAGATGAGGAGGCATGTGAACTGTGCGAGATGAGATAGAATGAGCTATGAGGAAGAGAGTTTGTTTCATGATAGTTAATATTATACGAATCTACCAACACGGAATTTCATCTCAGAATAAAACCTATCTTTCCCCTCCACACCTATTGGTGATATAGCCACGGCACATGATAAGGTCATAGGACAGGTCTTACGTCCTCTACTGTACAGGAATATTACGGCAGAGACATATTTTGCAAGAAATCGAAAGTCAAACCACATAATTTATCCTCTCTTTCACTAAATTGGGAAATGTCGTAAATTTTGTCATATAAATTTTTGGACTTTCTGCAGCAAACCATTAATTCTGCTACTGGATCTCGAATTACGAAAAACATTTCTGTTATATTTATCAGCATATTTCGTTCTCTTGTTACCTTTAGGAGTACTCACTGAAATCGTAGAATCAGAATCTGACATCTCCCTATACAGGGTGTTTAAAAAATATGGGGCATAATTTCAGGTATGTATTTCCCAAGTGTAGACAATCAAAATAGTTCATTACAACATGTGTCTGGAAATGCTTCATTTCAGAGTTATGGCCCTCACAACATTGAAATTCACCGGAAAGTTTTTCTTTCCGCAGGTCGTTGTCATTACAGAAGATGTTCAAAATGTCCACCTCCTGCTTGAATACAGACCTCACATCGATGTCTCATTGACCTGCGAACACGATCCCAAACTCCAGAAGTACTGCGTATGTCCTCAGAACATGCCACAATTCGATTCCGAAGGGATTCCAAATCAGACACCGGAGACGAATAAACCAATGATTTTAAATGGCCCAACAAGTAGAAATCGAGAGGGTTCAGATCAGGTGAGCGTGGAGGACAAGCAACCCATCTATCAGGAAACCTTCGATCCAAGTACCGGCGAGCCGTACGACTGACGTGTGCAGGAGCGCATCATGCAAGAAGTGAATGTGTTGACGATTGATCAGTGGAGTGTCTTCTAAAACATGAGGTATGGTGTTTTCCAGGAAGTTTGTGTACGCCTGCCCCGTAAGTCTGTTTACAAGTACATGGGGTCCAACTAATCGATCACCAATGATACCGGCCCACATGTTGAGGGAGAAGAGTCGCACGTGGGTTTTCATACACCCATACATGCTGATTGTCGAAATTTGTTATGCCATCTCGTGTGGACTGTGCTTCATCTGTAAATAATACTAAGGCAGGAAAGTTCGGATTTACACCACACTGCTGCAAGAACCACTGACAGAACCTAACTCGTGCAGGGTAATCTGGTGGTGACAGGGCCTGTACACGTTGCAAATGATAAGGATACAATTGATACTCTTTCAACAGTCTCCAGACAGTCGTATGAGGAACATTGACTTGCAACGCTACCCTTCGTATGCTGATAGAAGGAGTCATGTTCACAGCCTCCAGAATCTCCTCCTGTACTTCTGGAGTTGTAGATCTTGGTCGTCCCCTTCCCAAACCAGGAAAGTTAAATTTTCCATACTCGCACAGACGGTAATGGAGACGTACAAATGTCTTCCGATCTGGACATTGTCGCTGTTGGTACCTCTCCTGGTACAAACGACGAGCCAGCGCAGCATTGCCGTCCGCCTTACCGTGCATGAAGTTTATCTCTGCCAGCTCTTGATTTGAATACATGTCGCACAGTCTAACGCCTACACAACACTGAATGTAACCTTCGCCTCGGAATGAACTGTGAGAGTGCCCTCTTAATGTCTTCTTTTACGGCAACGACCTGCGGAAAGAAAAACGTTCCGGTTACCAAAAAACGTAAGTAAGTTTTCCTGTAGACAAGGCAGATCGTGCGATATTACATTTTGGAAAATTAAATTCGGGCCAAAAATTTACGAACTCAAAATCAAGCCGCAATGAAAAGAAAGTCAAGTAATTAAATTTTCTGTCTGGTATCATCGATAGAGAATGTAAAGTAAGGGAAATGCTCACCTTCATTATATTTGAGTAAATTTTTTAATTCTATTCAAAATATATTGGCTACACAAATTAGTCTCCTGCGCACGAAGTATACTAAGGTGTTAAAGAATGCGCAAAAAATACAGAATACGGTTACTACATTGGATATTCCGCACTGACGTCACAAAACGTCATGATATTGAGTCACCAAAACATCTCAACACGTCACACAATTTATTAAGAAATAGGCACATAGCTTTTAATAAATAGTTATAAAGTTGGTCATACCTTAGAATAAATAGAAAATTGTAAAATTGGCGATGCAATATAATCTAGGTGTCATCATATAATTAAACTCACTCTAAAGTTATTACTAAGAAAACGCTATTGTAGATGCTAAAGAGGAGATATTTAGAAAGTTATGAAATTCAATTTAGGACTAGAATTTATGTACAAACAACTGGTGCTGACAATGAGTGCTACTGAACTGAAGACTGAAATTGAAGGGTTCACAACCATAGTGGGCCAAGCGCCGTTTAATAGAACCGTATAAAAGAAGGGTTAAAATGAAGTTATCAACGTAATTCAATGGAAACACATAGCAAGTAATATAAAGTATACACATTCAAACTAAATAATATGTCAACCTTCATTAAACTATGGTAGGCCTACTCACTTAACTTTAACCCTTACTTTCTCCGTTTTTAATAAATGGCGCTTGGCCAACTATGGCTCTGAACCCTTTAATTCTATTAGTGAAAGAAATTGATTTCTGATTCATTTTATTCATTTAGTGTTCTGCCCAAGGGGAGGGGTTTCACTGCAAACCCAGCTTTCTCCAAATCTTTCCTATTTTCTGCCTTCCTCTTTGTCTCCTCATATGATCCATATATCTTAATGTCGTATCAATTGATGTCTTCTTCTGTCCCGAAATCTTCTCCCGTTCACCATTCCTTCCAGTGCATCCTTCAATAGGCAGTTTCTGCTCAGCCAGTGACCCAACCAATTCCTTTTCCTCTTCCTCATCAGTTTCAGCATCATTCTTTCTTCACTCACTCTTTCCAACACAGTTTCATTTCATATTCTGTCTGTTCACTTCACACGTTCCATTCTTCTACATACCTACATTTCAAATATATCTATTCGCTTCTCTTCACTTCGTCTAATTGTCCATGTTTCTGCCCCTTACAATGCCACACTCCATACAAAGCACTTCACTAGTCTCTTCTTTAGTTCTTTTTCCAGAGGCCAACAGAAGATGCTCCTTTTTCTATTAAAAGCTTCCTTGGCCGTTGCTATCAATGAGCACAGTCTTCCGTGCTCGTTGATTGCTGTCCTCCTTTCGACTTCCTTGCAGCAGCTTATTGGACAGTTTGAGTTCGCATAACGGAGGTGTGTTGACGCGAAAACTGATTTGTAAGTTCTCGCGTAACCTGAACAACCTCACATCCCTTTTCTGCTAAGAAGGACTGTTTCAAACGAACTTCGGTGCCAGGAAATTAAGTGAAATCTTCTTCTCTCTCTTTATAAAATCTGTATGGAACGAATTTCTCAGAATAGTGTTTGCCTGTAAGATAATTGGTATACATTTTAAATAGTAGTTGTGTAGGTTTTTGAGCGATTTTGCACTTTTAGTATCGGTGTTTCTATTTTACATAAAGGAAAATACTAGAAATGTTCTTTTCAGGCACAAACCTAGTTTTTAGGCGTTTATAGGAATTTATGGCTCACATAGGTGTTTTAGGTCCTATAGAATTTCAGTAGGGAGATCCTATGATAGATCTGTCTGAATAACATACGTCTAGATCGTGGGAAACAAAATAGATACCGGGGCTAGAAATCCGTTCCTTACTTATCACAGCTCTCGGCCTCCTGACACTTCTCTCTCTCTTCAACTAACCCACTATCAGCTTGCCACAGTCCGCGATATTCTATCAATTATGCATCCCCTTATCTAACCCAGAAAGTGTAATAATACTCGTCACTTTTCAATTATCTATCCCCTCACGAAACCAACTCTAACCTTGACATTCTCTTCGATCTTCTGTCTAATAATAATAATAATAATAATAATAATAATAATAATAATAATAATAGGCGTAATAATAATAATAATAATTATTATTATTATTATTATTATTATTATTATTATTATTATTATTATTATTATTATTATTATACAAATGACTTTCAAGGAATCCGGAGGTTTACTGCCAACCTCATTTAAGACCGCCATAGGTTTCTATCCTGAGCAATATTAATCCAATCTTTACCATCATGAAAACTCCCTCAAATCCATTTTAATATTATCCTCCCATCTATGCCTCGGCCTTCCTAAAGGCCTTTCCCTCCGGGCTAACAACTAACACACTATATGCAATTCTGGATTCGCTCATAAGTGCTACATGCGCTGCCAATCTCAAACGTCTGGATTTAATGTTTCTAATTATGCCAGGTGAAGAATACAATGCGTGCAGTTGTACGTTGGGTAAGTGTCTCCATTCTCCTGTAACTTCATCTCTCTCAGCCCCAAATATTTTCCTAAGAACATTATTCTGAAACATCCTTAACCTCTGATCCTCTCTCAAAGAGAGATTCCAAGTTTCACAACCATACAGATCAATCGGTAGTATAAGCTTTTTATAAATTGTACCTTACAGTTTTTGGAGCAGACTGGATGACAAAAGCTTCTCATTAATGACAGGCATTTTCCATATTTATTCTCCGTTTAATTTCCTCCCGAAAGTCATTCATATTTGTTGTTGTTGCTCCAAGACATTTGAATTTTTCCACTTCTTCAAAGGATAAATGTCCAATTTTTTATTTCCATTTTGTACTATGTTCCGGTCACAAAACATAATCATATACTGTGTGTTTTCCGGATTTACTTGCAAAGCTATCTCTCTACTTGCTACAAGTAAAATTCCCGTGTTTTCCCTAATATTTTGTGGATTTTCTCCTAACATATTCGCGTCATCTGCATAGACAAGCAAGTCACTTAACCCGTTCAATTCCAAATCCAGTCTCTTATCCTGGATTTTCTAAGGGCATATTCTAAATCAAAATTAAAAAGTGAATGTGATAGTGGGTTTCCTTGCTTTAGTACCCAGTGAAATGGAAAAGCACCTGACAGAAACTGACCTATACGGACTCTGCTGTACGTTTCACTGAGACACATTTTAATTAATCAACTAGTTTCTTGGGAATACCAAATTCAATAACTATGTTTTGTAAAACGTCTCTCTTAACCGAGTCATATGCCTTTTTGAGATCTATAAACAAATGATGTACTGCCCTCTTATACTTCCATTTTTTCTCCAATATCTGTCGAATACAAGAAATCTGATCAATAGTCGATCTGTTACGCCTAAAACCACACTGATGATCCATAATAATTTTATCTACATACGGAGTTAACCTTCTCAAAAGAATATTAGACAGAATTTTGTACCACGTCAGCAATAGTGATGTTCTTCGAAAGTTACTACAGTTTGTCTTGTCCCCCTTCTTAAATAATAGGTACAATTATGGACTACTTCCATTATTCTGGTACAATTTCCTTTTCCTAAATAGCAAGTACAAGTTCATAAATTTCGCCAGATAATGCGTTTCCACCCTGAGCCGAGCTCGACGTATCAGCGGATCATCTCGCCCGCTATATCACCGACAGGGTTCGCATTGCTGGCACACCGCTGATAGCGCCGTCTTTTTCCCTTCAATTTTGATATCTAAATTCCTATTGGCCGGCTAGGTTTTGAAACAATTGAGAGAGAGAGAACCGAGTCTTCGTGTTTACGTTTATTAGGAACGGACATTACTCAGGAGCTCAGTCTCGACGTGGAAGGTTGTTTCGAGAACTAGTTGAACAGTTGACTTTACTCTGGAGCTCAGTCTCGACGTGGAAGGTTGTTTCGAGAACTAGTTGAATAGTTGACTTTACTCAGGAGCTCAGTCTCGACGTGGAAGATTGTTTCGAGAACTAGTTGAACAGTTGACTTTACTCAGGAGCTCAGTCTCGACGTGGAAGGTTGTTTCGAGAACTACTTGATCAGTTGACTTTACTCAGGAACTCATTCGCGATGTGCAAGGTTGTATTGGATTTATCATTGTGTAGTTCAGTCAAAATTACGAACTTATTTTGGTACTTTGTTACATTGCTTACGATATATTTGGTGAATTTTATACATAGAGGATTCGCTAGGGATTATGTCTTGGTTCGTGTGTGAGAGATTGCGCGAAGTTTTGTAGTCGTCGCGAGTTACGTCGTATTGGTACATAATAATGTTACAGATTAGGCGAAGTGGTTTTCGCGGTTTGATTTTGCGTGCGTATTAGGATGCGCGGATATTGCATAGATACGTCGTATTGAGGTTCTAAGATAACCTTGCGAATTGTGGTGATTAATGAGAGGTATTTGTTATATAGTAATAAAGTATGTAACGATACAGCAGTCAAATTGCTTTCTTGATTGTTCTAGTACATTGTACTCCAAATTGATTATTACTTTCTACACGATTCCGAGTATACAGTAGCGTGCAAATTAATCCGAACACGACATATTTTTACATTTTCTGTCATTGTTGGCCTCACAGCCGCTCATACCACTTTAATTGACATCTGTAGTACGTGTAATTCCATTGTTGAAGATCTGTCATTATTTTTTTATAATATGTGACATTTTGCCTGTCGTTTTGTACTTACAAGCATTTCAGTATTGTTGAAGACTTAATAGTGCAATCCTGTGTACATTCTGTCCTCTTCACAAATGGATACAACTCCACGAAAACGGTCTAAAATTATAACATTAGCAGAGCATTCTTCTATGACACAGAGGCAAATTGCTGCAGAATGTCACATCGGTTTGGCTACTGTTAATTCGATCATAAAACGATACAGGGAGACTGGATCCATCACACCCCAGAAAAAAGGAAAATGTGGCCGGAAAAGGAAGACTTCACCTGCAGATGATCGTTTAATTGTCAGGAAAAGTAAATTAAATCCTAGACTAACTGCTGTCGACTTAACCCGCGAGTTCATGGCTACCACTGGGGCGAATATTCACGTCACAACAGTGCGGCGTAGGCTTTTGGAAGCTGGACGAAGGGCTCGTAAGCCTATTAAGAAGCAACTGCTAATCCCTGTTATGTGAAAAAACGCTTAACGTGGGCAAAATTATATCAACACTGGACAGTGAGTGACTGGAAGAATGTACTTTTTTTCCGATGAGTCTCATTTCGAGGTCCACGGCCACCGTGTTTCTTACGTACGGAAAGGATCCGAAAAAGTAACAGCAGCTCATCTCCAACAAGCACCCAAATACCCCCCTAAAGTAATGTTTTGGGGTTGTTTTACACATGAAGGGCCTGGAGGATTAATACTTATCAAGGGAATCATGAATTCTGACAAATATATTCACTTATTGGAAACCAGAATCGTACCCCAGCTGCAAAAATCATTTCCGGATGGCAGAGGTGTGTTCCAACAAGACCTGGCACCATGCCATACGTCTCGAAAAACTATAGAATTCTGCAACAAGAAGAATATTCAGGTACTTCCCTGGCCAGGCAACTCACCCGACATCAACCCCATTGAGAACTTGTGGTCAATTTGCAAAAGAAAAATGCAAAAAATGGATTGTTCTGCAAAGGAGAAGATGACTTCTGGCCTGATTGGTGTGTGGTTTCGCGATGAAGAAATGAAGAATATTTGTGGGAAATTAGTGGAATCCATGCCAAATCGTCTCAGAGCTGTTATTAGGAACAAGGGAGGCCACATAGATTACTGAGGTATGTTTAGATCCTTTTTTATTCCGTTTGAGTGTTTTTGCATAAGTAATTACATTGTTCGGATTAATGTGCACGCTATTGTATTGAATTCCAGTTTGTTATTTAAATGGGTACGTGATTTCGGAGCCATCGTCGTTCCTTATATATCTCTTTCTCTCCCTCTCCCTGGAATGATATTCATTGTGTGATAGTACAGAGATTTACAGTGTAGTTAGCCTCAGGTTATTATGTGGACATTGAGTATGTGTGTGTGACTGTTCTAGCTCGGAACATTTTCTGTAAGTTATCGAGTCAATATGTTTGAGTCTACTAGTTAGATTCTAGTTATAACTTTTAAAATCTAATTGGGCATTGAGTATGAGCTTATGGAAATTGCTGGACATTCATGTTAAGTTCTTATATGTTGATTGAGACTGTGTGTGAGCGTTCCAGCGTGGAATATTTTCTCGTAGGTCATGAACTTAACAATCTTGGAACTTGTTACTTAGATTGAGTCGTAACCTTGAAAGTATATTGGCCGTTAAAGATTAAAGTATGGAAGGTGCTAGACTTTATGTATCATTGTGCTTGAGATTACTTCATTATATTATTTCTCTTTATTTAATTTCACATATTCATGCTTTTCTATTCCATCAACTCATTCATGTACTTGTTATCTATTATTTGTTAATTATATTTGTTACTATAAATTCACACTGTTTTATTTTGTAAGGTCTTCCACTGCGCACATCCCAATAACCCGATGCATCAACGACAACTGGCGAGTAGCACCCCGGTAGAGTGTCGAATTTTGAGAAGAGGTGTGTTGTGCGCTTCAACCCTCTTCTATTAATTCTGATGGAATTTGATCGACACCTGGAGACTTATACTTTCACATTTTCTATCGTAATTTCGACTTTAGAGAGTGTGGGTTCGAGTATAAATTGCTCAGCAGTTTGCATCTGAATTTCGTCCCAATCATTTATATTTGACCTATGTACATTTAGCATTTGCCCTAAATAGTTTTTACATCAGTTTAGTTTTTAATGATAGTCTGCAAGCAAGTCACCATTCTCATCCTTGATCACGTTTTCTCATGCCTGATTTCCGATCTTAAATTTATTTATTCGCTTACATAAACCTCTAATGTATTTAATCTTACTATTTGTTTCTACCTTAATCAGTTTTTCCTTCAAGTAATCTCACTTTTTATTCCAAAGTTTATGACTTGCTTCCTCTCTGTCATTGAAATAATTATCTCTGTTCGCCGCAACTAGAGCCTATAAGAATTTCAATTTTGCCTCTTTCCTTCTTTCTGTTAACGTGGAAGAACCTTAATCAAAAACAAGGTTTCTTTTTCTTAGTTTCATAATAACCTATGCTCTGCTTAGCGGCAATTTTGATATTATCTCGGATATTTTCCCACACGCTATTAACATTTAACTCTCTCAACTTCGTCGGAACTGCCTAAAGCGGCAGACCTAGTTGAAATTTCGACCTGATAATTTTGCATAGAGTCCTCGTCTTTTAATTTCGGAATATTGAATCTCCTATTACTAATTTCTTGCTCTAATCGCTTGACTACTAAGTCTTTCTCTTAATTCTCCAATTACAATTAAAGTCGCTTCTCCCTGAAGGTCGAATGTCTACTATACTAGTACATCTTCGTTTATCTATCAAGATGTGATCTATCTGGTTGTGTGTCAATCCATCTGGAGACGTCCAAGTATATTTTTATGTATATCCTTATAGGGTAATATTGTACTTTTGACAATTAAATTTACTGATGTGGCAAAGTTGACTAACCTAACTCTAGGTAGCCTACATGTAGGTTCTCTGTTTCAATAGTCTGTTTAAACAATGTCCTCCCGTCCTACTTTAGCATTGAAATCCCTCAAAAAATTCCATGTGATGTCTAGATAACTGATCAAAATTGTGTTACAATTCCTCATAGAAGCTATTCTTTATATGGTCGTCTTCCTCTTATGCACAATCGTGAGCATTTATAACTACGATATCGCACCATCTATCTTTAAGTACTAAATACGATAACCTGTCACTGATAAATTCGACCATTTTACTGCGGATTTTATTCTTTTATGTATAAAGAATCCTGTTCCTAATTGGTGATTATCGTTTCCTTCCCCACAATACAAGTAATCTCCAATTTATGATATGCCATTCCCATCTACCCTAAGCCCCTGTATTCCCCCAAAGTCTATTCTATATCAAGCTAGTTATTTTGCTACAAATTTTACCCCTACTGTTCTACCCTATATAGGGTTCTGACTTTCCAGGTACCAAATCACAAAACCTTATTCCTTTGCTGTAGTCGTGCCAGAGAATCAGTCCAATCTGTGGCTTATTTTGGGGTTTTGTAACAAGCTATTTTGTTACGGAGGACCACCACTTATTGTTTGTCCTCGACTGCTTATTCAATATATTCGCAGCTACCCTCCATATCTGGAGGCCGTCTCCTCTATACGCAACCGGAGGACGCGCCATGCCGTGGTGATAGGTACCCAGAATATACTGAATAACAATAATAATGAATACATTTAGTGACACTGAGATATGACCAAGTGGTTTCGGTCCTTGTGAATGTACAGTACCGAAAGTGTCCGAACGAAACAGTCCAACGTAACTCTGAAAGTTGATGCAAGCAGTGATTTTAGTCATGTATAGATACGGAATTAAAAAATGGGCCGAATCTAGGTAACAGTCCTTCTCTATGTAGGCGACAAGCTTCAAAACACTGTCCACATGTAGCAAGTAGCATACATGTAGGCGCTCATGTTTAATGCACATGCGCAATGCGTTGTATATGAAACTTAGTGAAATTACGTGGCCCAAATTTTGTTTCTGGGTCTGTAAATAGAAGAATTTGGCATTTTGACTGATCTACTCCTCACATTTCTGAGCACTATGAAATCAACATAAGACTTCTGGAAGTAGCGATACTTTCTGACCATGTGATGAATATGTCGCAAGGTTAACACTTAAGTCTAACAAAAGCAGCAAGAAAAGAGAAACAAAATGAGACTTACACTATTTCTCATTGACGGGGAAAACATTTTCATTTCTTGCCCACAATCGAACGTGGTACCACTCGATTTGTGGCGACTCGATTTCTGGATAGAATGCCCGCTAGTGTTGCTGCTAAAACAACTGTCGTTGGTAAAAGTATACAACTTCAAGTCAAAAACTTTCTCAGGACACACGAGGTTTCGCACTTTTGTTAACGCTACACTTTTAATAAAAATATAAATTAATATGTTATTATATTTTTATTACTGCAATCATTATACAAATATTTGTTAATTAATAGTTGTGCTAAAAACATGTTTTTATTTCTTATCTTATTATATGATTCGTTGAAATAATGAAGACACTGAGGAAAATAATTCCAGAGAGGAGAACAATGTTTATAACTTCTTGTGGACTTACATTATTTTCCTGATGTTAATATGCGAATTGACGTGAAAGAGTAATTCTAAAACATTTCCTGACGATTTTGAGCGATTAACATATAATAAGAGCAGCGTTTTTCTTTCGTCCTTACAATATGAACTACGGCTACCGCGTCACTTTTTGTACGTGGCAAGTTTATTAGATCGATTTAAGGTGTTTCATGCTACTCCTCTCTAGTTAACAGTTTGCCAAGTGTTTGCAGGCCTTGATGTAATTCGGAAGTCATTATTCCTGGCGGTTTCTGTGATGTCTATCTAGCGATGGATGCATCGCTAAAGACGAATGGGAGTTCTTCAATAGTTTGCTGAGTCTTCAAGAGGTTAATTAAGTCTTTATATGAAACTTTGTAATGTGGAAACTAAACGTGGTGGCATTTTGGAAACTTACCATGAAATAAAATTAAGCAAAGAACGTTGTCGAGTACACTAGACCTTACTTGCAGACAGATTTAATTTAAAACGGAAAACAGATTCTTTTATATTCCCTTTAATAAAAGCATCCAAGCTAACGAATTACTGAACAGTGCCTGCTTGTTAGTTTTATTTAAGTCCTACAGTCATTTCTACAACTCGACCAAAGAAATTCCTTTCCTAAAGTACCACGTTATACAGGGTGTAAGGGTTATAAGTGTCATTATTTTAACTGATGATTATTCATGTCATAAGGAAGAAAAAATGTCCTTACAATTTTTTATAATTGCAATATTTAACCAATTATTAAAGTTTACAATATAAGACGTTTTGCAACGTTGTTGGATAGGGAGGAGTGGTTTGTAAGTACACAGTACAGCTTAAGCGGGTACAGACATTTCGGTACAGATGCTCTACTCTAATGCAAGAGCGCACCATGATAATACTGTTATTTATATAAAACAAGCAGCAAATACAAACTTTCAATCTCATTAATAGAACATTAGGCTATCGTAAATTAACGTTTTACGTAACAACATTGCACCATTTTTGTTGTATGTCTAAAAAATAAATAATAGTGGTTTTCTGCACAAAATCACACGAACTTTTTTCTCATGCAAAATTTTAATCTCTTTCGCTTCCGTAAATCAGTATCATTTCTAAACAGATTTCTGGTAGTGTGATTTTCGAAACGGGGTAAGAGACTCCTAGTTTCTAAAAATCGTTGAGAAACTGCCGCAAAAGTTCGCCGATTAGGTAACCTTCTTTGAGGAAAACGTTGACGGAACATCCTTCCTCACTTGAATTACGACGACTTTCTCCATTAATTAATAACATACAGTATGATATTCCTAAGCTATAAATGACATTGTAAGTTGTTTAATGAATAATCTGTACTGAACTGTCATCCGCTCTGCAGTAGACCTATGGACAGAGAGCATGAACTCAACTGACTCGTACTTACGTCTGTGCAGAGTACTGCCTGGTGAACACGTTGCCACGTCTCTCACGCCAGAATTTTAACAATTTTAAGCATGCATTTTTATTTAATTTCACGAAAACGTAATAGAACACAATTATTTATCTATTTATTTATTTATTTATTTATTTATTTATTTATTTATTTATTTATACTAATATTAACTCTTTGTTACATATAGCTGCTGATGTTATTGTTTTTGTAATTTTAGTAACGATATAAGTAGTATAACGCAAAAAATATAAGAAAATAATTTTTTTTCTGGGAAAACTATCAAGTTCTGACCCTATGTTATATGGACAATATTTGATCCTGTAGACCGTCCGCGACGACTGTGAACAAGACGGCACTTATACCCCTTACACCCTGTAGATGTTGGGAGCACAACAAGGTGAAAATAAAGTACAGTAGATGTCGTATGTAAAGTTATGGAGTATTTGGTATCGGATTATATTCGTGTTCTAAATGCGAAAGACTGGTTTTACAACCGCCAGCATGGTTTTAGGGAAGGCTTCTCATGTGACAGTCAAATTACGTCGCTGGTTCAGGATCTAGTTGAAGAGATAGATAGAGACGGAAGAATCGATCCAGTTGTGATTGATTTTTCAAAAGCATTTGATCTGGTGCCACATGACATATTAATAGATAAGTTAAGTAGGCTAGGAATAGATAAAAGATTGGTGCTATGGATCCAAGAATTCTTAAAAGGGAGAACCCAGATAGTTAGAGTAGGCCATGAAAATAAATATCGGAAATTGGTAATGTAAGTTCAGGGGTGCCACAGGGTAATGTTCTGGGGTCATTACTCTTTATAATATACGTAAATGACTTGTACCAAAATATTACATCAAATATGAGGCTATTGGCGGACGACTGCATTGCCTATACAAAGATTGGAAATAGTTCAGATGTGAATGCTATTGAAACGGGCTTAAATAAAATTTATAACGGCGTTAATGCATAGTATGAAAATGAATGGTTCTAAAAGTAAATCTATAACATTTTGTAAAACCCATGATCGAAGTAGTCTAAACTACGAATTCAATGGTGTTGTAGTTCCACAAGAACAATGTTGTAAATACCTAGGATTATATTTAAATTCCAAACTTTCTTGGGGAGAGGAGGTTGGTAATGTTACGGGTAAAGCATGGAGGGCACTTCACTTATAATGAGAATCTTGAGAAAGGCTAGCCCCAAATCGAGAGAAATAGCATATCTAACTTTAGTGCGACTATCAATGAAATACGGAACTACAATATTGTATGTATTCGTATGTATTTATTAACACTACAGTTGGTAGTGATATATAATATACAATAATTACAATTACATGAAATAAAATAAAATAAACGTAAATGAAATAAAATAAAATAAACGTAAATCTATAAATAGTAGATGCAATAAACCTAGGACTATAAATAAAAACTATTCTATAATAATGCCTACGATAAGCAAAGTAAATCTAACTTATAAGTACTTCTATTTCACCCAACTATTACCAATTTAAGTAATTACATATCACCTTAATTAATTACATACGAACTGAATTACATATCATCTTAATTAATTGCATATCACCTTAATTTATTACATATTAACTAAAATACATACCATCTTAATTAATTATATATCAACTTAATTAATTATATATCAACTCAATTAATTACATGACACAACTTAAATAATTACACTGCACCTCGAATTACATTTTCATTCTAATCTTCTCAACCTTTCCTTAAATGTATTGATTTTAAGAGGACCACCCTGAAAGATTGCCGCAGGTAACCTGTTCCAGTCTACTATTGTGCTGTTAAAGAAGGAAAATTTTGCCACGTCCCTTCTTTGTTTTCTACATTTAAACTACCTAATATGATCAGTCCTTCCTAAGTATGATGGTGTTGCTAATCTAGCATTGATATCGGCCCATGCTTTCTGTCCCATTTGTGCCTTGAACAATGCGGTGAGTCTAGTTTTTCGTCGCCTTGACTTGAGAAGTTCCCACCCTAAGTCTTTTGCGATCTCCTCACCATGTCCCTTCCCCATTTTGACATATTTTGCTGCCTTGCGTTGGACCTTTTCTATTGAATCGATTTGGTTTTGTCTGTACGGATCCCAACCTACTGCTCCATATTCCATAATTAGGCGAACAAGGGTTTTGTACGCTAATTCTTTTGACTTTCGGTTAGATTTCTTCAGAATACGCATAGAGAAATGTAGTACTTTCCAGGCTTTCCTTGTGGTATTAGTGACTTGTTCCTCCCAACCCAGTTTGTTACTTAAATATATACCTAGGTATTTACAAGTGTTCACTTGTGGCACCGATGTACCATTCAGCTGATATCCGAGACAAATTTCTTTATGCGTTCTACAGAAGGATATTGACTTACTTTTACTGACATTGATTTTAATTTTATTTTCTGTCGTCCAGGTTTCAATAACGTTAAGATCGTTTTGTAAGATATCGGATTCATCGTTAATTTGTCTATATATTATACAGTCGTCCTCGAATAACCTTATCTGAGACGTAGTATTTCTATTTATATGTAATATATATATATATATATATATATATATATATATATATATATATATATATAAGAAACAATAGAGGTGCAAGGACCGCCCCTTGAGGCACGCCTGATGTTACATTTCCTAGTTCCGATATTTCTTTTCCTAGTCTGACTTTTTGGGTTCTGTTCTCTAAGAATTTATTTATCCATCTTACTACTCGATTATCTATTGGAAGCCTGCTTAGTTTCTCTAAAAGTTTTTCGTGAGGCACTATGTCGAAAGCTTTAGCGAAATCGATCACAACTCCGTTATTCTCCCCCCCCCTATCAACTTCATCGGATAAATCTTGTATTAAGGGTGTGATTTGACTTTCGCAAGAGTATCCTAGTCTGAAACCGTGTTGATTTTTGTTCAGCCATTCATTACTTTCTAAAATGTTGCGAATATATTGTGTTATTAGATGTTCCATTATTTAGCTGATAACTGATGTGAGACTGACAGGTCTGTAATTGTTCGCATCGCATTTGTCTCCTGCTTTATATATAAAGGGATTATGATAGCCGATTTCCAGTCGTCTGGGATACTACAATTATTATTTATTGATATATTAAAAATTCGCATTAAGTACGGGATCATGGCTTCACTTCCTAACTTTATAATTTCTGTGGGAATATCATGAGGCTAAAATCAAATGTAGGAAACAGAAAACGGATATAGGTAAATTCTCATTATTTATCGAACAATAAATGACTGGAATGAGCTACCTGCAGCGGGCTTTGAGAGCTGTCTTTCCTTAAGGAGATTTAAAAATAAATGTAAAAGTTGTGTACAAAGTGTACATTAAGAAAAAGGAGACGTTACATTACTTAAGGTGATATGTATTTACTTAGCCTGACGAGTTAGTCCCTTAATTGAATTTGTAACTTGTTTTAAAAAAGCTTGTAAGTGGGTCTTAGACCACAAATGTTCAGTTTAATGTAGCCTAGTTCTTTTTATAGGTATGAATAAAGGTGTAATTATTTGTCTTATTTGAACTGTTGTATCAGTGAAGCGTGGTGAGGCATTGAAATTAGGGTTTTATAATGGCACTGAATAGTTTCGATCAGTGATAATTTTAGTGTGTTCTATTAATAGTGTCAATGAAATGTGTTCTAAAGTGTTAGTGAAATGAGTCATAGTGCCAGTGCAGAGAGTAAGATGGTCATAATGCCAGTACAGTGAGTGGGATGAGAGTGAAGTGAAAGGTTATCAGTAGGGCCGTGACATCGGTATATTTTTATCAGTCTGAGGTGAACATAAGACGCCGGTCAGAATGTAGTCGGCGTTTCAAGTACAGACAGCGGAAGCGAATTTGACACACGGCTAAGCAAGCACGTTCCGTGTTTTGTATACGATTATTGCTTGTTGTGAAATCAAGACAATACAATTATTGTATAATAAGAATTAATATCGGAAATGTCTAAAATGATGGTGAGATTGAGAATAATTGTTGGAAATCATACTTAAATTGTCACAAAGTAAAAGCATATGGCGTACAAATTAGTTAATGA
This sequence comes from Periplaneta americana, assembly GCF_040183065.1. Classification (NCBI taxonomy): domain Eukaryota; kingdom Metazoa; phylum Arthropoda; class Insecta; order Blattodea; family Blattidae; genus Periplaneta; species Periplaneta americana. The sequence goes on along the minus strand of NC_091126.1, from coordinate 101,516,383 downwards.
ATATATCTTACCCATTGGAGCGTTTCAAGGGAAGTTGTAATGTGGTCGTATTTGCGGATGTTGCAAATGAAACGTATCCAGGCATTATGAACGCGTTGCAGTCTTTGGGCTAAATTATAATTTAAATCTGTTAGTAGAATGTCGCAATAGTCGAAATGTGGCAGCATCAATGTTTGTATGAGAATTCTTTTTAATTGAAAGGGTAGAAAAATTTTCAGGCGATTTAATGAATGTAGAATGGAGAAGATAGTCTTGCAGGTATGTGTACCGTGGACATTCCTCATGAGGCCTCCATGCATGTACACACATAGACCTTTAACAGAGGGACTGCCCACACCTGTGGAGTAACCTTTAGCGCGTTTGACCGCAAAACCAGGTGCCCCGGGTCCGAGTCCCGGTCGGGGCAAATTACCTCTTCGGGTTTTTTTCAGGGTTTTCCCTGAACCCAATATGAACAAATGCTAGGTAAATATCAGTGCCGGACCCCGGACTCATATCACCGGCATTATCACCATCTCATTCAGACGCTAAATAACATAAGAAGTTTATACAGCGTCTTAAAACAACCTACAAAAAAAAAAAAGAACAGAGGGACTGAATAGGATTATAGATTCATTTAATTTTACAGAATTTATAATAGCGCATTTTAAAATGCAGTTTTTGCCCGAATTATTTGGATTTAAAGTGAAGTCGAATTTTGTAGACCATGCTGGTATTAACTTCAAGTGTCATTTAGACATTCAGGTCGCGTGTGTGCATATATAACGGCATCATCAGCATAGACCATGTATTTACTGTGTTTTAGAGTCTCAGATATGTCAGTTATGTAGACTGCAATTAGAAGAGGCCCAAATACGAATCCCTGGGGTACTCCCGCCTTTACTGGCACCCATTTTGAATATTGGTTATTAAAAATTACACACTGCTGGCTGTCATAAAGATCGTAGGAGAACCAGGTAACCGCGTTGTCAGAGAGATCCAGGGCTCTGAGTTTGCGGACGAGCAAATCTACTGTATTTTCACGGAACCGAATTCATTCGTAAAGCCTAGAAGAACATCACAGTTACCTTACTATTGTCCATTGCTTCACGAATGTCTTTAGTTACTTTGACAATGGAAGTAGCAGTACTATGTTCTGCACGAAAGCCAGATTGATAAGGATCCAGAAGATTGTTCTCGTTCAGATAATTAGAAAGTTGCTTGTGAATGATTCGTTCCAGTGCTGATAGGACGGTAATTGCGAGGTACTGATGGGGTTTTGACTTTAGGAAGGGGATGTACATAGTTTTTTTTTCAAATATTTGGGAAGGTTGTCGTCATAATATAGGCGTTAAAAATGAGTGTTACTGTAGGTAATATTATATGAAAGATTTTGGTTACTAGAATTATGCTAATGCTATCTACACCAGTCGCTTTGAATTTAATCAGTCTCAATGCTGAAAAGATGTCTTCAGGAGGAATATATGTCAAATTTATTTTTTTTTCTAGTTGAGCCCATGTAATTTTCCAGTCCACTTATTGTATTCTGTGTTGCAGTTGAGTCGTTAGAGGTAGAAGTTGCAGATTCGAAGTGGTCATTCAGTCCTTCTAGGGAGTAGAAATTGTTTCTACCTGCTCCTTTTTATTTCCTACTCCCATTGTTCTGAGCTTTTGCCACGACCAACTTAGTACTTGGGGAGATTATATATACTGCAGTTTTGCTTTTCTGATTGTCTGGGTTGTTTTGTTGCGTAAACATTTATAGGTCCCGAAGTTTGTGTCACATTTATTGCGTAGGTAATTATGTTCTATATGCCTGATCTCGAGCGTCATTAAATCGCGAATGGTAGTTGTAAGCCAAGGAGCAAGTTATCTCTTTGTGTGCTTCGTCTTTACAGAAGCGTGTTTGTCAAAAGTTGCAGAATTAAATTATTAAGTTTGTCAACCTTTTCGTCAACTGTGCTTGCGTGCCACATTGTGTTCCACGATAATTGTAGCACGTCTTCTAATAAAGCTGTCTCGTTGATACATTTCAGGTCTCTATAACGTCTGTTATACACCATTATGGATTAAGAGGAGATAGAGGCAAGGATTTTACGCTTTCTAGATCTCACCACAAGACGAATGTTATGTTTTATTTAACGACGCTCGCAACTGCAGAGGTTATATCAGCGTCGCCGGATGTGCCGGAATTTTGTCCCGCAGGAGTTCTTTTACATGCCAGTAAATCTACTGACATGAGCCTGTCGCATTTAAGCACACTTAAATGCCATCGACCTGGCCCGGGATCGAACCCGCAACCTTGGGCATAGAAGGCCAGCGCTATACCAACTCGCCAACCAGGTCGACTACCACAAGACGAAGATGACACAATCGGATTATAAGTTTCAGCTTCCATTATCCTCGGTAAAGGCCGGATACTCAGTTTTGGAGAAGTGTAAGTGAATCCTGGTACCGTCCTGAATTGTATTTCGGAATTAAGACACTATTTGTGTTGTTACAACTGTTTGAAGTCCACTTATCATGTTGCTGTACTTGGTTGTTAAAGTGAAACAGTGATCGAAAGTGAAGTTCCTTTTCCGAGGTTATCTTTGCTACCGGAAGGTGTATATCGATTTCATATTATGTTATGCATTCGAATTTTTTAGCCTAAGATTTCCTTTTTAGAATAATAATCATAGAGTTGGTTTAATTTGGATTAATTCCAAAATACTCAACATATTTCATCATGGAGCAGTCTTACGTATACGCCTTCAAAGACATATACTGTATTTTGTAAAATGTTGAAGCTCTCCAAAATGCAGTAAGTTTCAAATAACTTAAACATTCCGAAAAAAAAACTCTACTGACGTCGCTTTTGTTGTTGCTGTTATTGAATCTTTCCATCAGACAGAAATATATGAATTGTTAAGATCCTGGTGGTTTTTTCTTTTATACAGGGTGTTTCATAATTCCTATTACTAGGTGCTGTAAATGGGACTAAGTAAATAGAGTTTTGATTAGGAACCCATGTCCGGAAATGTATCGTTTCGATGCAAAATAAGTTTGAAGATCGATTAGATTTAAAATCTCCCGCTTCACGGTACGCAAACAAAATGGGCTGAGAGCGACCTCTGCAGTCCCCTGATATCGTGTGTCTTCTCTTTGCAGTTAGTTCTAAGGAGTTCTACCCAACTAACATTCTACACGAATTTCTGGATTCACCCATAGGCCTACTTGCTACATGTCCTGCCCATATTAATCTGGATTTAATATTCCTAATTATGTTAGGTGACGAATAAAATGGATACAGTTCTGCATTATGTAACCGTGTCCATTCCTTTGTAACTTCACACATCTTAGCCCCAAATATTTTTCTAAGTACCTTATTCTCGAACATTCTTAACCTCTGTTACTCTCTCAAAGTGAGAGTCCAAGTTTCACAAACATGCAGCACAACCGGTAATGTACAACGCATATATCACGAACGTTTTCCGCTTCGCCTCACTCCATCACATACCATTTTTGTCAAAATACAACAAACTTATTTTGCATAGAAACGATACATTTCCGGACACGGGTTCCCAATCAGAACTTTATCTACTTAGTCCCCACTACAATCCCTAGAAGTTTGTTATAGGAATTATGAAACATTTCATAGCGTATTTTGGGAAAGCTATTTAAATAATTCCAAATATGCTCAGTCACTTTAAGAAAGGAATATATTATGATAAGAAATGATTGAAAAAATTATATTTTTGTCCTTTACACGTGCAGAAATTTGATCCAAACTAATGGAAGTTTTCATTGCTCAAAGAAATTTTAAACCCTGCTGCGATGTGACAACACTGTAAAGCTGCCTGGACAGATGCAGTTCACGTATGCAGAGAATTGATGGGTGAGACAACGAGATCGATGACTACTTTAAAACTTAAAGTGGGAAGTAACTACAGAGTGTAACAAAAGTTTCTGTAACAGTATGTTAAAATTATTCTCTTCTTTAATTTCCATTTTCTCAGGAACCATGACCAAATTTTATGGTGTAGGAGTTGGTACTACTTGATTGTGGTGTGATGCAATCCTTTATTATTAATTTGGCTGAAAATGTGATATTTACCATCAAATATTTGAAAAAAAAACTTAAATTTTCACTGTACCAGAAACACTTGTTACACACTGTATTTCTAACTGTTGAAGAAAATGCTCGTATGACGTCAAAATGAGATGTTTAAAATCATTAATTACATTTTATAATGCAAAATAAGCTTTTCTTATTGGTTGTGTTCACCGAATGTGTAATTAAAATGAAGGTGAAGAGTTTGAAAATAAAATTGTTTGTACATCAGCATTATAAACAGTCTTTATCGTTGGTGAAAATCGTGCTTAATATGTCTCATTATCACACTAGAGACGATTCCGAGTTAAGAAAATAGCATTTGGCATGTGAGGCTATTCCATCAAATGACCAGTTGGCATAGCATCGCCTATTACCATATTATACAGTAGCTTTTACAATGTACTAGGCATGGCCCATAAAACAATGTTTTTCTTAACATGAAATCCTCTATATTGAAGTAAAATATTACCATGACAATTGAAAAGTCATGAATTCTATTAAGAAGGCATAACTTGCTTCATTAAGTTAACATTATGAAACGATTTACCAGTGCTATAATATTTAATATATCAAATTTTTCATAGCAACCTCTTGTTTCATAGACCACGATATCAAAGTACACTTCATTACATATCGGATGTTATTTCTTTATTAATAGTGTTCCCGGGTTCGATTCCCGGTCGGGGCAAGTTACCTGGTTGAGGTTTTTTCCGGGGGTTTCCCTCAACCCAATGTGAGCAAATGCTGGGTAACTTTCGGTGTTGGACCCCGGACTCATTTCACCGGCATTATCACCTTCATCTCATTCAGACGCTAAATAACCTTAGATGTTGATAAAGCGTCGTAAAATAACCTACTAAAATAAAAAAAATAAATTAATATTGTTTTGTAATAATGTCATACAAAAAATACCGCATGAAACTCATTTATAATATAATATAATTATTACATTCGTAGAAGTTGTGAAACCTACTACGTTCGTTTCATAACAACTACTCGTGTAATAAACTATAACAATATACATTTGTTATGAATAATTCTATTTTAATTTTGTTCGTTACTGCAATGTGAAATAAGCATATCACATTTTTATTTTTTGCTTTAGAGTTTTAAATATTTTATAATGTTGTTTTTATAACGTGAAATATGCATCATTACTGTTCTCGATCTCTAGAATACTCAATTGAAATGGGAGTGTAGAAATATTTCTTAATCTTATCCATTTAGTTTGAATGAAGCGTGTCTTATTGCCTGTATTGTCTCGACATTTAATTAAAATTAGGTTATAAAGTTTATTTTAAATTGTCCAAGTTTTTCATTAACGTGAAATAAGCAGTGTTCATTCTCCGTTAACTCAGTTCAAACACAAAAATTAAACGGTATATCATCTGTAGTTTTTCTTACGAATTTAAATGCGATGTACAGTTTCCCTAGAAAAGGATGAGACGATTGAATATTCCTAAGTCTCAGATGTAAGACACTGCGCATGATCGGAGACCAGAGCACTGATACACAAGATAACGAATATTGAGTTACTTAAATTCAGGCTATTTGGTTTGTTACTAGCATCGTTCCGAAATTCACTTCAAAAACTGCAAAAAATATGATAATATTACGTAAATAAAAGATAAATATATACATAAATCATGTAGTTAAATCGACAATGGACCTTCATGACTAGATCGACACTCCGCACAGAAAGGAGAGCTTTCGTGTCGTTTCAATAGCTCAGACGCTAAGACTTCTGCGTCTCGTGTAAAAGAGTGCGAGTTCGATTCCTAATCTACACAACGATTTTTTTTTGTTTAAATAACTTTGAAATAGCTAAATAACGTTGAAATAGAGTTTTACAAAGTCCTCAGATTAAGTGTTAATGATCACAGACAATACAAAATTATAAGTTATAATATTGTAAACGATAATCTAATGAATACATTTATACATACAGACACATACAATGTAAATGCATATATATTAAAAACTAACAATTAAAATGAAATTAAAAAATATTCCTAAGCCACACAGACAAACTTTTACAAAGGTTTAGAGTCCTTAGGCTATGTCATTTGTTGAGTAGATATTACAATATTTTATCAGTAGCTTTCCCATATGTGTAAGAATTGCACTCGCACAAAACAATTTTTGTTAAATGTGTGGCTTTGGATTATTTCATTCTCACCCCTTCAGTAGATTTTAACTATTTTATCTACGTGTTTGCAATAGTGTTTAATTTAATGTTCATTCAATTTTATTCATGTTATGATTGAATGAAAAAACGCTGTTGCAGTTATTGACTAATTACATATATTAATACTAATTATTAAATGCATCTCTTAAATAACCAATTGCAGTATCTTTTGCAAAATCTTGAATGTTTAAGTTGTCAATAATATTTCTGTACTATATACTATAAGACATTAAAAGAATTCGCAATAGATTTGGGATCCTCTAGTTTATAATCACTGGTTTTAATGAAAAAATATTTTATTTCTTAGAATATCTACAAGTTTAACTTCAATAATATTCCACGTAGCTTTAATTGCATTAACTGAATGTTGTACTTTTCTATTCGAATGTATTCTATTTCCGTCTTTCATAATGTTTGATAAATTACACCGTACTTCTTGTAGTATTTAAGAACATGAGGATCATTACATTGCAACTCATTACATATAGATTCTTCTTTTTAATACATGAGAATTTTAAGTCCCTGCGTTATCTACATGTTTTTACTTTCGAAATTTTTTCACAACATTGAGTGGAGAACATCCACTAAATTGATTCTGAAAATAAAGTGAAAAATACAATACTTTTACTCTTAATATCAGTAGTACCACTATCATATACGTTTTTCCAAGATTCATTTTGTAGACATAAATGTAGTCACTAGAAACAGCATTTACGATTCTTTTTTAGTTTTTAAATTAATATTTTGAAATTGTTTAGTGACTTTTATTTATTTTATTTGGTTATTTAACGACGCTGTATCAACTACTAGATTATTTAGCGTCGATGAGATTGGTGATGGTGAGATGAAATTTGGCGAGATGAGGCCGAGGATTCGCCATAGATTACCTTGCATTCACATTACGGTTGGGGAAAACCTCGGAAAAAACCCAACCAGGTAATCAGCCCAAGCGGGGATCGAACCCACGCCCGAACGCAACTTCAGACCGGCAGGCAAGTGCCTTAACCGACTGAGCCACGCCGGTGGCTAGTTTAGTGACATTGGAAACACTTAGGATTTGTTTATCATGTTCAGACAAGCCATTGATTATAAGTTCTGTCGAATAGGAATTCAGTCTAATTCTGTGTACAAAACTTTTATCAATGGCTGTGCTACTTCAGCTTGTATGCTGGTGGGAAAATGGCTCTACGACTAAGGTTTCCAGTTTCAAGGAGTGAATTTAATTTACTTTTACGGAAAAGTTCCGAGAGTTAATCTATGTTTATGTCTCTACAGATCACAAATTCCATATTAGATTTCTAAAGTCTTTTCTTTACAAATTCAATGTTGGCTATAAATATTAATTAATAATGTAAGAAATATGAATGATTGTAGTTAGAAGTCTGATTTACTTTATAAAAAGCAAGAAGTTACATTCCGCGGCAACATTCGCACTTTCGATGTTTGGTTTTGTCGTCCAACGCATAAGCACGGACCTATTCAATGCTTATGTTAATAACATAGAATTTAGCTGTAGCAATGTGGTGTCATAACTTGGGATTTGTTTACTTAACGTAATTATATTTAATGTGATTAGTTTCGCAACAATAATTGGACTTCCTGTTATATCCTGTTATTGAAATATTTAATTCAGGGTTGATTTATTAACTTTTACTATGCAAGATGCCTGTTATTTCAATAATTCTATATCACGTTAAATAGTCATTGTCTACACTAAAGTATTATCGTCATCCCTCATTTCTCATCGTAATGGCGTACCGACGTGACATGAGACAGCGAGTTATAGCTCTAGTTGAGGCTGGATATGGGGCTAGATCTGCTGGCCGTTTGGTCGGTGTTCCTGGAAGTACAGCCGCGAGGGGGTTCATTGTTACAAAATTCAGGGGAGGTAAAAAATCGCCCTATTCCTGGGCGTCCGCGGATTTCTTCATTGGAAGAGAATGCTCTCTTATTCGAGAAAGTTCGACTGGACCCCTTTTGGACTGCTAACGAAATAAGAGCAGCATCTAACTTTCCTGGTTCTTCACAGACTGTGATCAGCAGGTTGAGGAACCGCGGTATTAGGAGCCGGAGGGCTGCGCAAATGGAAATATTGGGGGAAGCACAAGCTGTCAACCATCTTGCCTTCGCTACCATTCGAGTGGATTTCGATTGGTGAAATGTATGATGGTATGTGTACAAGATTTTAAGTTAACGGGTCTCTTTTTGTTTTTTATGATTTTTGTTTCAGGAAGAATACTTTTAACTTCCAAGTAAGATTTATTTACTTTTTGACGAGATTCAGCCCACTTGTAGATAAAAATTTGGGCATAAATTATTCCATATTTTTCGACAAATTATACAGTCGAGGAACTCTGAATAAATTAATTACACCTCAATAAAAAAAAGTTTCACCTGGGATCGAACGCGAAACATTTCGGTTATACGGTGGAACCGACACGCTGCTATATGAGCTACCGAGACAAGACAGTGACAGCACCAGTCCAGAATGTAGATCCGATAGCAGGCATTTGCCATTCGGTACAGAGAAGCAATGATATTTTGTTACCCGAGCTATGTTGTGAAATCGTGGCCTTAAATGACTGTCTTCTTCGTGATCCTTATTCTGATCCTTGTCCTTGTTGTGATCCTTGTAACAATTCTTGTTCTATTTGTCGTGGTACTTATCGTTATACGTCGATATCGAGTGAACCGCGCTGTAAAACTTTAACTTCCGACAACCAAGAATCGTCTCATTCTTTTTAAGGGTAACTGTACGTGGCAAGATGACATTGACCTTCAACAACTCTGGTGGAGAGATTCATTCAGATGAACACCCCAGCTGCATGCAGGATGCAGCGTTGCAAGTTTTCATAATTCACGTATTTTAAAATGCACGTTTTTCTGGAAAACTATTAAAAATATAGGAAAATGGTATTTGACTTTTTTGTTGCTCTTTACTGAAGTAATCACCCACCAGAAATATTGACATTTCTTACGGTTCACCTGTAATGTATGTATGTAGGTATGTATGTATGTATGTATGTATGTATGTATGTATGTATGTATGTAGGGTAAGGGTTGGTAATATCGTGATAGCAGTAATATTGTGATACCATGTTTGAAGGTCTACCATGGGATTACCAATCGGAATAGAAGCGCGTTTTTCAAGGCAGTCCGACCGACAGGCAGTGGCCCTTTTGTGAGTATAATGGCGCCGCAAGGGAAGGCACGTATGAATGTACAGGCTTCAACAAAAAATGAAAAGTGTAAAACCAGGTGAGTAAACATAAAAATTAGTGTCTGTCGATATATTAGCAGTACGTCTTTAATATGCCGTATAGACACATACTCTGACGATTTTATACAAGTGTAGCATCTTCTCGATTTTTTAGAGTGCAAGCAGTTTATGTAACTTGATACATATGGCGGAGGGAGGCTTACGAATTATGCCTTCTTCCTTACAGTTCCGTTCCGTCTTCTGCTAGCAACGGTGATAGGAAAGTCAACAAAAGACGAACGTACAATGTTGTCAATCTACAAAATACTGTGAAAATGGTGTTGAATGATAATTGGACTATATACAAGCCAGCAAAGGAGTGTGGTGTACCCTGGAGTACACTGAAGGTTCATATTAGTCGTAACGTTGGAGATGCTGATGTTGGAGAGGGCGGGCCATTTGAAGTTCCTAAACTCAGGCGTCCCTTCATGCTACCGGTACCTAAATTAGTAGAACTGAGGTTAGTGAAGTATATAATTGAAATGCAAGAATTAGGTTTTGGGCTGAATGTGACACAAATAAAGCGTCTTGGATTTGAGTTGTCGAAAGCCACTTCAAAAACGTCTTCATTTAATGAAGACAGAGAAAAAACAGGACCATTTTGGTGGTGGTCATTCAGACAAAGATATGGCTTATCATTGAGAGCACCAGAAAAGTTAGCAGTAAGTCGAACTGTTACAGCTAATAAAGAAAACATTGAGGACTTCTACGATAAACTGGAACATACAGTAGCCAAGCTTCAGCTGCAACAGAAGCCAGAAATAATGTTTAACTGTGACGAGACAGGAGTCACTTTTGTGGTGAAGCCTTCGAAAATCGTCGCGGAAACAGGAAAGAAAATAATTTACAGCAAGACTTTCGCGGAGAAGGGAGTAACACAAACTAGATTAGGTTGCTGTAGTGCCTCTGGAACAGCAATTCCGCCTATGATAATTTTAAAGGCGTGAGACTAGTAAATGGTTTGGACAAAGACGCTCCAACAGGATCACTAATCAGTGCATCGAATGGCTGGATAAGTTCAGAACCTTTCTTAAAATGGATGAATTACTTTGTAAGGAACATTTCACCAGCCAGACCAGCGTTGCTATTATTAGATTCGCACACATCACATGTGGGAATAGGTGTCGTTGATTTAGCTCGTGAAAATGATATCCACTTGATGACATTTCCGAGTCATTGCAGCCACATTCTTCAACCACTGGATCTCAGCGTTTATAAATCATTGAAGAATGCATGGGCCAACAAACTTGAACGTTACAAACATAACAATCCTGTAGGCGCTCCAACTAGATTCGACTTCGGCAAGTTGTTTTCTATGCCGTATGCAATTGAATTTAGTGCAGAAACGATTAGAAATGGGTTTAGAAAAGCTGGAATTTACCCCATGAATCGCAATGCAGTACAATCTGAAGCAATTGCATCTTCTCGTCTAATAGCTAGAGATGGAGATTCCAGTCAAACTCGAACAGCAACACTTCCATCAGACAGTGCCAACGGGATTGTGGGGAACACCTTGTGCTTGCCCAAATGCTCTGATGGCAATGCTGGAAAGCGCCGCAGAAATGTAGATCCAAAGGCCAGAGTGCTTATTCCGCTACCAGAGAAAAGATTTTGTGGTAGATCAAAGAAGACAGAAGCAGCAAACGCAGCTCCCTCAACAGAGCCTTCATCGTCTAGTTCTGAAGAGAATGAAACGGCTTGCAAAGTGTGTCATGGCATGTATTCAAGAGATGTTGCAGCTCGTAATGGGGCACAGTGGATTCAGTGCATATTTTGCACAAGATGCTATCATTAACTATGTGCTAATGCTGATGATTCACCCCAGTTCATGTGCTTTGAATGCGACAAATCTGTGGAATTCTCAGATGACGACAGTGATTAGTGCTTAAAGTGTTCAGTTTGCAAGGACCTTTCAGTGTCTTTAATTGTAAGGTTGGCAATATTACTTGATTGAAAGGGACTTTGTATTAGATACTATGTTGACTGAAAGCTAATGTTCCAAGCTTTAATTAAGTTTAATTTGAATTTGTATATTTGCAGTCTAAGTTAAAAGAATTATCACGATATCACCAAACATCTATCACGATAATACTCTGTATATCACGATATTGCTAGGTATAATTTCATTTAATCAATTAACTTTTTCCTCCAAAGTCTTAAAATTGTTTACGTTTATTCTATAATGTATGTGTAAGGAACACTCTGAACTTCCATCAGTGCCAATTTAGTTATATTATGAAATTTTGTTTTGAAGAAAACTGCATTTTATTTTGAGTTATCACGATATTACCAACCTTTACCCTATGTATGTATGTATGTATGTATGTATGTATGTATGTATGTATGTATGTATGTATGTATGTATGTATGTATGTATGTATGTATGCATGTATGTATGTGTATGTATGTATGTGTTTTGTTTCAGGCATTGAACTCAAGAGCCCTATAGGGAATGCAGGGTTAGGTTAGTTTTACACTGTCAATGGCCGGGAGAGAAATTTAGGAACATGTATTATAAAATCATTGAGTTACCTATTTGGTGGAACGTTACAATGGTGTAGTAGGTAAGTTCGGATCAGTGTTGAAATACTTCCATCGTCATTACTGCTGCTACTGCCGCTCTTGTTGTTACTGTCTTTCATTATTACATTTGTGTGAAACACAACTGATATTTTGGAGACGTGAAACACAAATATTCCGGCACACGAGAGGGAGCCCTTTGAATAGCTTCTTGCTTAATCATTTTAAATACAGAAAGACGTTTCTTGTTAACTGTAATTTCTTAATTTCATTACCCTGTGAGTATTTATTATTGCCTTCAGTTTTGCTTATTTGTTTTAATAACTGTATTTTCCAACGAAATATCACAAATATTTCAATATCCGATAATTTCATCACTATATAACTTTATCTAGGTTTAATTTTTGCTTAAGTAAAAAAAACAATATATTTCTTTGTTTTCAACTTCGGCAATAAACTGTCTAGCCATTATTAATCAGTTAATCTTTCAGTACTTTGATTTTTATTGCATTTGTAAATTTAAAATTAATTTTAATTACAATTGTAATAGTATTCTTAATATTGTATTTGTAATCCCCTGGTAGAGGGGAAGAGAACGCCTGATGGCCTTATATCTACCAGGTTTTATATATATATATATATATATATATATATATATATATATATATATATATATATATATATATACTATAGTTAATTCCAGCTGCTTTTTTTTAAATATGCATTATACCTTGACATCAATTTCGTAATTACAGTATAAACGGAGACGGAATGTAATAAATTTAATTGTATGTGTTACGTCAATGCATCTGTTATGATATGAAGTTCATTATAATATTGGAAAAATGTTTAAAGAACCCAGTTTAAGCACTCTACTTCCATAGGAACGTATTAGAAATTACAAATATACAATTAGTGAAACTCCGCTGTCACATATACAGGACACATGAAGTAGAAGGGATGAACACTTCCTACGTATGGAAAAACATGAGTGTACTTATTTCTTCAATTAATCGAAAACGGATTTCTTATTTTGTAGCTTAGCGAGACATTACATGCACTACAATGGAGTACTTGGTATTAATTTTAAACATCCCAAATTAATGTTATGTAACCTTAATTTTCGAAAAAATTTCTGCTAACAATTTGATTACATTTTAAACTGCATCACTTATAGCAGAGTTCGAGCTCTTTCTAAAGTCAATCTAAATCTGTTAATAACAAACACAATTACATGAAATTTCCTTCTAGTGTTAGTGCTTTTGACAGGCTTTGAGATATTAATACACGTTCTGTTTTCTGTTTAATACTCATAAAATTACCATCACATCTACTCAAGGTGAATGAATGGAACCAGCTAGTACATTGCGATCAGTTTTGCTTTTCGCCGGAGTGTTTTACCTATGGGAGAAAGCGCCACTCGTTAGCCGGTTAGTCAGTTAACCAGGTCTCTGTGATTAGCGGAAGGGTAAAACAGTAAACTAATCAACCAAATAACAATACACACAGATTTAAGAGGCTCATTACTTACCAAATTTTCAAGTGAGGTGTTGAAACTGCCCCCTTTCATTCTCACACATTTTGGCATCTCTTTAGGAAATTATTCATCACTCTCTGTAGTTCATTTTGAGAAATCTGGACAATTTCCTGACGAATATTATCTTTGAGTTCTTGTATGGTGTGCGGGTTCGTCGTGTACACGGCATTTTTTAAATTATTTGCAGAGATAATAATCGCAGGCTGCTAGTTCGCGGGACCGAGGGCGTCACAAATCCCTACTAATAACTCTCTTGTGGAAACACATTGTGAATTTCTCTCATGGAAATATTCGCAGTGTCACCAGTGGCAGAGTCCTGTTGAAAAAAAAATGCATGATCACACTCCCTGTCGGTTAATTCTATGAAAAAAGGGATGAGTATGATCTTCACATAAGTAACGTAATCAACTGTATTCTGAAAAAATAAAATGGTCCTATAATTCTTTCACCACTCGTGCGCACCATACATCGATTTTGTCATCATGAAGGGGCACTTCATGTACGAAGCCAGGTTTATCAGTACTCCAGTAACGATTGTTTTGAGTACTTACATAACCATGGAAGTGAAACCAGGCATCGTTCGAAAAGAATATTAAATGTGGGTCTATTTGTCCATTGCACACAATTTCCAGAATCCACTTGCAAATGTGCGCCTACGCATGGGGTCACTCGACTGAAGAGCATGCGCCACAGTTATTTTAAAAGGCTTTAAGTGCAATAATTTGGTAGTCTTTTGTCCATACCCATATGAAAGTCCGTCTTGTTGTGCAAGACGACGAAGAGATTTTCTAGGAGAATTTTCTAAACGATTATGAATGTCATGTAATCATTCTTTGGTGACTATCGCAGTCGTAGCGCAGCTATTCCCGGGTGTGTGTTGTGCTGTTCGTTTCTTAATTTTACAGTATACATAAAGTGTACTACGCCTCGTGAGTTTAAAACAGCACAGCATGTCTTTATTTACGATACATATGTGTTAACTCAGCTCGTGAAGTTCGAAGACGGTTTCAAGAAATATTCTCGAGTGTAGACGCTCCAGATCGTAAAACAATAAATAATCTTTATCGTAAATGTCAGGAAACTGGAAGTGTTCAGCCTAAGAAACCAAAAAGGCAGCATAGAGTTCTCACGGACAAGGTCAACAAGTAAGCAAGCAGGCCTGCTACTCCCTCCAGTGCGCGGCAAACGAGTGAAGGCTCGCTCATAGGAAAAACCTTTCGCCGCGGGGAAAGCATAACTGATCGCACTGTAAAACAGAATTAATTCAGCTACAAGCAGACCTACGATGTAACTTAAATGTGTACAAGTTGTCAGTGGAATAATGCGTGATCCATTTTCTTTATGTTTTCAACTGTATCAATTTTAACCGAGTTGGAATTAAATTATGTTTAAAACTCACGGTTAAGAAGCTGTGAAAATTCCCCTTAAATTCCAAATCAAGCGAAGGACAAAGTAAGTGTTACACAATGCTCTTTCTTAATAAACATTAATGTTTAATTACAGCTATCCTATAGAGAGATTATTCTTCAATTTTTTTTTCTTGGAATTTTCAATTGGATGTTGAATTCTATGGATGTCAATTAATTTTAAAAACATTTATGTGTATATTTACTTATTTACGAAATGGATCATTGGGCAAAGTATTTCTGATAGACATTTTAGATTACTGCATTTAATATCTGTAAAAATTTTGTTTAATATATGAGCATGTAGTCAAAAATAACTACTGTGACTTGAACGTTATCGGCGTCAGATCGTTACATAATAGCTATTTATGTATCAAGTACGTAAAGAAAGCTTTAGCGGACGAATTCAATGTTTTTGAACGCGGCCTAAGCCGATTTCAAAATACGTGATGAGTCGGCTAAAGGTTTTGCGTATGTAGTACATACAATAGTTTTTAGTAAAAGGTATTTAAATTGTATGAAAAAAAATGAAGTAAAAGTAAATATAAATATAAAAATAAGTATGAAAAGCATACCGTCTCTGATAAACATAATGAAACAATGTTGGCATATTAAAATCCTGTTAAATTTGGTATGACTATTGTCACTGCCATCTGGATCCGAATCTCGTATAAGGTCCATACTAATACGGATATAGACGGCGGTGAATCGTAAACGCTCGTTTCTAAACAATGCATATTAACTAGTTTATTTATGAAAAGCTTTGTCTAGTTTTGTGAAAATTGGAGTGATAATCCTGAAGAAATTTCAATCTCAATTTGTTGTTACAAGAACTGTTTTGTTTGAAACACTGGTAAACTTTATGACAAACATAATAAACAGTGTTGGCTTATATTTGTTGTGATATGATGTATTTTGTTTAAAACCCTGTTAAAGTGGTATGACGATTGTCACTGCCATCTGGATCCGAATCTCGTATAGGCTATGTAAGAATACGGATTTAGACTGATAACAGTCCGAAAAGCAACCATTTTAGACAGCATGTGATAAAAATGTATTTTCCATTTCATCTTATGTAAGAAGGAAGATTAAAATTAATATCCTTAGAAGCTATTTCGATTACATAGCTATTAAATTTTCCTTACTTTAAACAAGTACTGATTAATTTTCGCATGACCATTGTACAACGTGAGTATAAATGATTGCCCTAGTTAGGCGAATTTTTATAGACAAACCGTGAATAATACAGCAATGGTACTGATATTACCAAATAGAATATCTCTCAAAGTTTTATTTCAAATTATCCGCGCGGTGTAGTTCCACCTGCTACCGCTAGAGGACTTGAGTTTACAGAAATGGCGACTGGTGCTGAGCGTGAATTTATAGCATTCTAGTTTCATTCCACAAAAACCCGTCATATCTGTGGAGCGACATTTTCGAGCGAGATTCGATAATGATCCACGAGACGCCAAGACCATTAGACGATGGTACAATCAATTAGTGTCCACAGGATGCCTGTGTAAAGTAAACTCTACTGGTCGGCCACGCATCCCACAGCAAACAGTTGATCGAGTACAGACAAACTTCCAGCGTAGTCCACAGAAATAAACTCGCCGCGACGGAAGAGAGTTAGGCATACCGCAAAAAAAAAAAAACTGTATGGAACGTACTGCACAAACGATTGAATTTCAAACCATATCATCTGTTGTTGTTGCAAGCATTACAGCCTAATGACTATCATCTGCGGTTCAAATTCTGTAATGACGTTTTCCGCCGCATGGAAGAAGATGATGATTTCAGTAACAAATTGGTTTTCAGTGATGAGGCAACTTTTTTTTCAGAGTGGGGAAAATCAACAGACACAATGTGAGAATATGACGTACAGGAAAATCCTCAGGCTTACATGGAGCACTCTCGTAAATCCCCGAAACTTAATGTCTTCTGTGCACTTTTTATCTCCAATGTGTACGGCCCCTTCTTTTCTCTCGAACCCAACGTGTCGGGGCATTCTTACCTGGACATGGTAGAACAACTGATGCCACAGCTGGAGAGTGATAGTGCTGATTTCATATATCAACAAGATGGTGGTTCACGTCACTTCTACAACGAAGTCCGGACATTCCTCAACGACAGATTGCCAAACAGACGGATTGGTCGCGCGGAGAGAGACGACATGCAGCTCTTGTCCTGGCCTCTATGTTCCCCTGACTTAGCACCGTGTGATTTCTACCTGTGGGGTATGTTAAAGACTCTGCTTTTGTACTTCTATTACCGGAAAATCTGCCAGAGCTACGCTCAACACCATCGCTTCAATCCATATAAATACATTTAGCCGTGTGTGGGACCAATTGAACTACCGGCTTGATGTCTGCAGGGTCGCAATGGGAATCCATATCGAGCACCTATAATGTATTGTGACAGAGCTGGGATACGATCTCACGACCGGCAGAAGGATTACAAGGTCGGCCGTAGTCCGGCGCAAGTGCGCGCGCATCTCCTTCCTTTGGCATGTGCTGTGGTGTAGAAAGGAGGGGGAGAGGAGAGAGAGCGACCGCGGCAGAATCGTCCAGAAGTCCGTCGAAGTGGAAATATCCAGAGCTCGTACTTTCTCGCAACTATGGTGTGAGTATAAATTACGCACGCGAGTGAACTTGGAACAGTCAGTCAGTCAGTAAGTCAGTCAGTGTTGTTATAGTCAGCCAGCCTTGTGTACCGGAGTTCGACTTGAGTGTGTGTCCGCAACTGTGTGAGCATCCGAAGACCTGAGTTCGAGTGCAGTGGACCGCAGTTGGAGGGACCTGAGTTCGAAGTTCAGTGGACTGTCTCTAAGGTCTGGGATTCGAGATACTGTGAACTCGAGTTACTGAGCTAGAAGAACTGTGAACTGAGAATTGACAGTTCTGATTTGTAAATAGTGCTTTGTGAACATTAGTTAAAATTAACAGTTCATTGTTGTTCTCAATAATCCAAGTAAATTGTCATTGTCGTCTGTGGAGTGCAATAACGAACACTGTGCTGCTGTGTGGAGAGCAAATCCCATTGTTGACGGGAGTGAAATTAAATTGTAGAAAGTGAAGAGTTATTGTTGAGATAATAAAATTACATTGATGTTTAGTATAAAATTTACACTGGTGTCAGAAGTGGGACATTATCGACATAATGGAGAACCTACAGCAAATCGTGGAAGCCATCAGGGAAATGAACAAACACATCAGTGAGGTGAAAAGCTACATAGGTGAAGTGAAGAACGACATAAGTGACGTAAAATCTGAGGTGAAGAACGACATAAGTGAAGCAAAAGCAGATATGAACAAGCACATCAGTGAGGTGAAGAACGATATAAGTGAAGTGAAAACGGAGATGAAAAGTGACATAAGTGAAGTGAAAGGCGACATAAGCGGAGTGAAAGATGACGTCACTACGCAAATTGAAAGCGTTTCGGCCAACGTAGATGGAATTGTCGCCATCGTGAAAGACGAACTTAAGGCCGATTTGGATAAATTAACCCTGAATTTTACAACTATAAACGAGACAGTAGCCGAGTTGAGACAGGATGTAGACCATTTCGACGGCAAAATCCGCGATCTCGAGCGTCGTCAAGAGGAAACGAGTGAGTTGCTGGACAAGACGAGTATGTTAATGGACCAACATGCTGTAGAAAACAAGCACATCCTCGCGTTGGTGGATCGCCAGGCTAGACAACATAAACAGATAGTTGCCGAGGAGGTTCGACGTGCCATGCAAGAAGCGGCCACAGAGTTGAGGACTCCATATAGTGGCCCTGCGAAAATATCGCCTTCAGCTAGACATTACAACGTCAACACGCCGAAGTTCTACGGAACGATGTCTTGGGATATTCCGTCGCCAGTTCGAGGCCATCGCAGAGCACAATGGATGGACGCCGGCAGAGAAAACTACTCAGTTGCTGGCCGCGCTTCAGGGACAGGCATCGGAGATTCTTCACAGTGTTCCAGAAGATGGGACAGCCGCTGAGATAATGGCGGCCCTGGAGGGACGTTATGGTGACCATCAACTTGCGGCAGCATTCAGGACCCAACTGAAAACGAGGGTCCAACAGTCAGGCGAGTCCCTGCAAGAATTCGCGACCGGCAGAAGGATTACAAGGTCGGCCGTAGTCCGGCGCAAGTGCGCGCGCATCTCCTTCCTTTGGCATGTGCTGTGGTGTAGAAAGGAGGGGGAGAGGAGAGAGAGCGACCGCGGCAGAATCGTCCAGAAGTCCGTCGAAGTGGAAATTCACAGTCCCTCCTCAAGTGCGCAGGTTCGCCGCAGGACCAGCAGGTAGGTACTCCTCGCATTCGTCGCTCGGGTGATTTCGGTTGACGTTCCTCGACGTCGGCCGCCGCGACACTCCTAATCCGGTGCGATGCCGAGACGTTCGCCGTCAACTTGGCTGCCTCCATCTTAAGGGCCGCCGCCAGAGCTGCGTTGATGGTGCGATGCTCTGCCAAGAGTAGCTGTTGTCTGATTTCGGGGTCTCGAACTCCACTGCCGAAGGTGTAGGCCGCTTCTCCAGCGACGAATTTAGGTGGTAGGTCCCTGAGGGCCTTATGGGATAGTTGTTCCACTGTGTTGCTGTGTGGAGAGCAAATCCCTTTGTTTTTAAGTAGGTTGTTTTACGACGCTTCATCAACATCTCAGGTTATTTAGCTTCTGAAAGAAATGAAGGTGATAATACCGGTGAAATGTTTCCGGGGTCCAGCACCGAAAGATCCCATTGTTGACGGGAGCTAAATTAGAAAGTGAAGAGTTATTATTGAGATAATAAAATTACATTGTTGCTTAGTATAAAATTTACAGTATGTTTAAAAACTTGGAGAGTTTCTCGATATACGAGTATATTTAAACTTTTTCTGCGTTCAATCTTTTGTCCAGAAATAATTTTCGTAACCAGGGAAGTTATTTATACTCACGCTGTATTTAACTTCTAGTTTGAAAGAACGTGTTATTGCTTAATATGAGAGAAATTTATCCAAGGGTTTAGGAGAAATCATAATATACAGATAACATGTCGAAAACGGCAGTCTCGAAAACAGAAAACTGGAAGTGTGTATTTTCATGAATATATCGAAATCTTTAATTTGTAGAATAAATAATCTCTATACAATATGTATAATAACAAGAAAGTAGAAAAAATGAGCGCCACGAACGTAACGCACACTTTCACATTTTGCATTTTGTGTATTCGATAACAATTTAAGAATTTGCTTTCCCATGTTATCGACTATATTTTTGTCTGCATTACATAATCACAGTCGTACATTATACTTTACATTCAAACTCCATTATGTTGTTTGTCGGGCACACACAAACGCTGGAACATCCGAGCGCATGCACAGATCGGAAATTACACCTAACATCCATTAACATGGGGAAAGAAATACTATGCGAAAGAAGGAGGAAAAATTGATGTATATTACCACTTACGAATATCAGCATACAAAATATACCTTTAGTATTAAACGACGTATATGCACTTTGCTTCCGTTCAATCGCATAATATAACAAATGCGTTCAGACCTATCCAAAGGGAATTTTCGTACTACTGATTGAATAATAACGAAATCCTAATCACTAAGGACAATGGCTAACTCCTTTAGCCTCTAGGTTTTTCGTACTTGGAATATTTTCCATCAAAATGATAATCATCCTGCTTATAATAATATTAATATTCATAATAGCAATAACAATAAGAAATAATAATAATAATAATAATAATAATAATAATAATAATAATACTTACGACTTTTAAGGAATACGGAGTTCATTGCCACCCTCACATAAACCCGCCATCGGTCCTTATCCTAGCAAGATTAATCTAGTCTCTACCATCATATCCCACCTCTCTCAAATCTATTTTATATTATCCTCCCATCTACCCATCAGCCTCCCCAGACAGCTTTTTCCCTCTGGTCTCACAACTGACACTCTATACGCCTTTTTGGATCGTCCATACGTGCTACATGCCCTGCCCATCTCAAACGTCTTTATTTAATACCGTAATTTCCCATAACTATGGTCCAGGCACCGAACTGTGGTCCAAAACGCATTATGTACTACTTAGTCCCCCAAGAGTTCGATGTTTGCCATATAAGGCGCCAACGTGATGGAATTATGTTCTCCATAAATGCTTCTATCTACCTTTACACGTGGCAATGATATGGATGCTTAACAAGGTCAGTGTGCATCGTTCTACTGAATGTGTGAAGACACGAAATCATTCAGTTTGTGATTGTTTTATTAAGCTCTCCTTTGTACAACTGGTACGTTGCAGATTTATGATTCTTAGTACAATTAAACCTGGCTATATAGTGTTTACTTTCACATAATAATTACACTGGCAGAGGTTAAGGACTCTGCGTGAAAAATGTTTAACCTCAAGGCTACAAGTCAGTCCTCAACTAAGTACCACAATTTTTCGTGGACCATAGTTGTATTTCATTTTGAAATATTTTTTTCAATAAAATGTGATCAATATGATTATTTACTTCTGCAAATACGGTATCGCAGTATATTCTAAAACACCATTTAACATTATAGTCTAGTAAACAAAGAAACAGGCTCTTCCAGCATCAATGATACTAGGACGAATGATGGTCCGGTAAAACGAAACCTTCAGGGTAGAAGGAAAACAACCGTCCCTGTAAGTGACTATGAGAGCAATGAAATTGAATAGGATACAGGTTATGATGTTTCCGGTGTTCTCTCATATTTACAGACAGTGAGTCAGATATGGAAAAGAAGACGAAATCTGTTAAATTAATCCTAAAGGCACATAGTTATATGGTAGTTACTTATGAGGAGGAATTGTGGCCAGGGAAAGTTTTGGAAGTGAAGAACACTGGAGCTGTTGTTTCATGTATAGTAAGAAGCGGCAATTATTGAGGTGGCGAGAAATGGAAGACATTTTATTCTATAGAAAGGAAAACATAATAAAACAAATTGAAGACCCAATAGGCGTCTCGAAAAAGAGAGATCTATTTTCAATTTCAGATTTACAAGAGAATTGGAGATTCAAAGGATCGAAATAAGCCTAATGAATGTAGTTCTCATTATGATAAATAAACATTATCAGTGAATTTATTTGCATAATATTTTGCTAAGAATGTGTTTATTTTGATACCGTAATTTTGTTCTTTAATATACACTCACCTGTGAAAAAACCGGACCAACTACATTTTCTTTAAAATTTTTGAAAATTGTAGGATTTTTTAAATAATTGTAGGTGTGCTGAGGTTCATTTAGTTATTCATTTATTTTGTGATACGTAACAATGTAATACTGAATACGTAATAGCCAACAATGTTCTGAAAAGAAGATTCGTTCTTCTTGTAATATTGTCTGTAAACTTCTCGGACTCATTTCGAGCTGAGCTGAAGATGTCTACAGACTGGTAAGCTCTTTTGAGGCAGTATTGGAGTACTTCATTGCATATTAATGTCACTACGTCCTATCGATTCAGCAAAAGTTGTTGAATTGATAGAAGGTGAGAATAGTCAGCGTTATGTGGCTGCAGTTCTCGGGATTCTTCGATGAGACCGTACAACGAGTGTACCATCGCTTTAGAAAGACAGGAGATTATTCCAGGACACCCGGTTCATGGAGGAAACGAGTAACTTCGGCTCGTGACGACTATTTTATTGTCCTAAACACATTAATAAATCGTCATTCCACAGCCATTGAGACGAGAAGAGACTTCTAGAAAATAAGACAAGTTAATGTGGGTTGAGAGAACTGTAAGAGGACGTCTGGATGAATGTGGGCTGATTCCAGAAGACCAGCTGAAGGCCCAAAATTGCTCCAGCAACATCATGTTGAACGATTAAATTTTGCTCACAATCATGATAATTGGAACCTGGGGGAGTGGCGACGAGTGCTCTTCACAGATGAATCGAGATTTAGTTTACAGATAGACGTGAAAGAGTGTGGAGAAGAGAAGGAGAACGTTTTTCTTCATGTAACTTCAGTTCACGTGTCAGTTTCCTAGGTGGATCAGTAACGGTATGTGGTGGCATTTCGTATGAAGCTCACACAGAACTTGTTTTCATTAATGGAGGTGCTTTGACTGCTCCAAGATACATCGAAGAAAGTCTAATTTAACATGTGGTACTATATGCCCCACTTATTAGTGGAAAGTTCCTGTTAATGCATGACAATGCTTGCCCTCACCCTACAAGAATCGTGGATGAGTCCCTTCACGACGTTGGATTGAATAGGATGACATGGGCAGCAAGAAGTCCTGACATAAACCCTAGTGGGGCATGCTAAGGAAGCGAGTTAGAAGTCGTCTAACTCCTCACAGCAACTTACAGTAGCTCCGAAATGTTCTAAGTAAAGAATGGAATAGAATCGACCAGACTCACAGAATCTGATCGAAGGGTTGAATCGGCGAATGGTAACAGTCATAAAGTCACGGGGAGGCAATACCCGCTATCACCAACATCTGGTGGCCACAAAATCTGTTGAACATTTGGAAGAAAATTGATATAATTTGTAATTTTTTTTTCTGGGAAGCAATGTATTCTTCATTTCATAAAGGATTTTCTGATTCTCGCCTCATAGAAAATTGAGAAACTTTAGGTGGCCCGGTTTTTTTTTTTGCCGGTGAGTGTAGCTGTTCATTATTGCAGAAAAATGACTTTCAGATTTCACTTGTTTATTGAGTGTTTATGTAATGTGTACTAATAAAAAGAATCCATGTACTTTTCATTTATTTTTAATATTTCTGTGCTAGATTATGTTTCTACCCTTAAATTAGAAATTCATTGTATTGATTTACGAATAATAACAGCTCCAGCTACAGTCCATTCATGCTTTCAAGCATGAATATATGAGTGGACCATAGTTGGGCAACTCAGAATACAACTATGTACCAATGCTTATTATTTTTTCAACACTTGTAATTAAATAATTTCAAACACATATGTCAATATTTATTTAATGTAAACTTACAGGAGTCCGAAGCCAAAATTTCACTTAATCTGGATGAATAGTACTGAATACACAAAGAAAAATGTGACAAATGTGGACCATAGTTAGGAGAAACTACGGTACTCCCAATTATATTACGTGAAGAATACAATGCGTGCAGTTCTACGTTGTGTAACTTTTTCATTTCTCCTGTAAATTTACTCCTCTTAGCCCCAAATATTTTCCTAAGCAGCTTATTCTCGAACTGTATTAACCTCTGTTCCTCTCTCTTAAAGTGAGCGTCCAAGTTTCACAACCATACATAACAACCGGTAATACAACTGTTTCATGAATTCTAACTTTCAGGTTTTTTTGCGAGCAGACGGGATGGCAAAAGCTTCTGAACCAAATAATAACAGGCATTCCCCATATTTATTCTGCGTTTAATTTCTTCCCAAGTGTCATTTATATTTGTTACTGTTGCTCGAAGATATTTGAACTTTTTCACCTTTTCAAAGGGTAAATTTCCAATTCTTATATTTTAATTTCGTACTAATGTTCTAATCATATACTTTGTCTTTTCCGGATTTACTTCAAAACCTAGTATCTCTTTATTTGCTTCAAGTAAAATTCCGGCGTTTTCCCTAATATTTTGTGGATTTTCTCCTAACATATTCACGTCATGCGCATAGGCAATCAGCTGATGTAACCCGTTCAATTTCAAACCCTCTCTGTTATCCTGGACTTTCCTCCACAATGAAATATTATTCATTAGATATTGATTAGGGATTACTAATACACAAAACTCCAAGACCAGCCAGCACTGTACTTCCAGTAGTTCCTACTATTTTTGACCACGTAATCTCCCCTCCTTTGTCCGCTCACTTCTGCCCACGGAAGGGAAACATGCCCGCTGCCTAGAATTGTGTAATCTCATGGTGACTGCTCTAAGGAAGGGATTTTTTTACGCTGTCTCCTTTTTCCTTCTCTGTTCATGTAACTACAAATATCTAAGACAAACTTTATGTTCAACTGCTGTCTACCATTAATCTCAGATATCTCATCCAGAGGTCTGCATAGACTTTGTGTTTTAATATTAGTTTCCTTTCAGCTTCATTCGTTCTCATCCCTCTGGTCCCCATTTTGATTTTCCATATTCCACTATCTCCAGGTGTATGTGGAAAAGAGAGAAAGGGGAGGAAAATATAGTCAAAGACTTTGTAGGATTCATTATTCTAATTTTTACTATTAATAATTCTATCATTAAGAGAACTTTATATCCTAGGAGATCTAATTAAATATAACATTTGGGTTTAAATCTCAAATCAGAAGCAGATATTGACTGCAAGTAAATAGTATTAAACAAATTAGACGTGAACGAACAGTTAATGCTCGTCCACGGAACATGTTAATTTCGGTCGAGCTACTTTTCGAGTTAAGTATTATTCTTGGAGCAGTAGAACTATCTATGTACAGTAGTGGCAGAAAAAACCGGACCGACCCTTGTAACTGATTTCATAGCCTTGTTCACTCCAGAGCACGGTAGACTGGTAACTAAGATTTTCGTGGTTCGAATCCTGCCAGTTCCCCCCCCCCCCAAATTTATAACAGTAATACTGTTTGGTTTTAAACGGGTGAGCACTAAAACCTATTCTTGTCCAGCATTACGTTCTATAAATTCTGCATATTTTAATGAATCTTTTGAAAAACAAAACTTATCATATAAACAAATCACGGCAAAATCAAATGCTTAGAATAAAAGTTTTTACGTCATGGAAAAATAAGGGAGAAAAATGCTCGAAGAGAAGAATAATATAGTAGCCGGGAAACTGTTAAATAATGACGGACAAATACGAGAGATCCCGGGAAATACGGGAGGGTTGGCAACCCTAATTCTACCCCACATTCACCCAAGACGACTGTTATTTTCAAAGTCTAATCTCGTACATTTATTTCATTAACACAATGTATATTATTTGTGTGTTTGGCTTCACCGCTTATTTTTTAATTTAATTATTTAGTGAATACTTTTACCATATTACTGACTACAGCAACGGTGACAAAACCCGAGCTGCAGTGATTTCATGTGATAGGTAGCCTATGAAGTAAGGAGAAGAAGGATAGGTACTTGGCATGAAAACTACAATCAGTGTGGTTCCTGTACTAACATCTTGATCAATCCCGCGGATAAATATCTCAAGCTTTCCTGTATCAGGAATGTCACTGCTGTTATCAAGAGCCAGTGAATAATATAGATTTTTCTTGCGTCTTTTTCTAACCTTCCTCATGAATACAATCAGGAATTTTCTAAGTTCTTCTCTCGATACTTGGTCGAGAAATTCGTAGCTTTTTAAATTAAAAACTTCTTATGGACAAGTTATTTAAGCTGTTTTAATTATTACTCTCTTGACAAATTCTGTTCTATTAAAATGCTTTAGAGCACGAGATATTTCAAACCTCAATAGGTAGCTGACTTCCTTACATTTATTTATCCCATCTTTGTCTTCCTGGCTATGTTTGAAGACATGTCAATTCCTGGCGTTTAACAGTTCGTTGGAACATAATAATGAATCAGTTTTTCTACAATATTATTATTAAATGAATAACTAATAAATAGTTACTCTCAACTAAAGATTAAGAAGATTAAACTTGTGATAAAACCTAATATTTTATCGTTCTAGGCAGAAGATCTAAAAACATCAATACTCATGCACGTACAGAAGAATTGTAGGAACAATAATTAGTGGTCAGTAATAATAATAATAATAATAATAATAATAATAATAATAATTACTTACTTTCAAGTGGCTTTAAGGAACTCGCAGGTTCATTGTCGCCTTCACATAAGCCTGCCATCGGTCCCTTTCTTGTGCAAGATTAACCCACTCTCTATCATATCTCACCTCCCTCAAATCCATTTTAATATTATCCTCCCATTTACGTCTCGGCCTCCCCAAAGGTGTTTTTCCCTCCGGTCTCACAACTAACACTATATATGCATTTCTGGATTCGCCCATATGTGCTACATATATAATAATAATAATAATAATAATAATAATAATAATAATAATAATAATAATAATAATAATAACAATAATACATTATTCAGCGTGGCAATTAATGTTTGTATATATTTGTAATTGAACCGTTGAGTAAAGTAAACATATTACATTTTGCCCGACAGAACAACAAAAAAGTTCTTCCCATTCTTTACGAAACCACCTCTTACTGCTTGTAGAGACAGAGTTTGTAGAGCGACATGTTACCGCCACTGCTTGCCTTCAGTACGTGAATGAAACACACAGCAATGTAAAGTAAACTTCTCGTAACCGTTTGAATGTCTGTGATTACACGATGTAATCACGACACCCGATTTGGTCACCGCTGGACTACACTAAACCCATTTCCATGCGACCTAGTTCATGAAGGTCGCGGCTAGCCGTCCAGAATAACACCAGCCATTCGCGCTTAAGCAACATTGCCTAGTTATGTAAGGCCTAAGTGTCGGTCACTGTTGGTTATGGTAAGTTAAATATTAAATGCACCCAGGTAAAATACTGTATTATAGCCACGAAGACGATGAGACGTATGAACTAAGTCGCGTGAAAAACAATAATAATAATATTGCAGTGTAGGCTTTCACGGCCGGAGTCTATAGATGTAGATTCATTTTCCGGGCTGAGAGGCCGTGGTCTATTAGTTGGTTTTATACCAGACGTTTCGTCTGCAACTGCGGCAGACATCTTCAGTGGAGTGGTATCCGAGGTCGCAAGACTCTTCTCGGCGTACCTGAGGCAACTGATCCTGTGTCTGGTTGTGCGGGCGTATTTATAGTGCGGCTCGCGGGCCGAGGCCTGTTGTCGCTGCGGTCCGCGCCGCTTTGTTCGCTGCTCCCGTTCTGGGTTCCGTCCTTTTGTTGTAGTGGCTTCTTATCTGTTCTGTTTAGGACCGGGTACCAACACTTGTTTAGCTTTACGCCTTCTTCCTTGCGATTAAAGTTGTTGTTATGTTTATGTATTTCGATCGCTTCTCTATGTAGACGGGGGAAGAAGTGCGTCGTCGTGCTCAAGATGTCCGTGTCCTTGAATCTTATGTTGTGATCGCCCTCTTGATAGGCATGTGCTGCCACTGCCGATTTGTCGATCTGTCCTAGGCGGCAATTCCTATTATGTTCTGTCAGTCTCGTCCTGACGCTTCGCTGTGTAGTACCGATGTAGACCTTCCCGCACGAACACGGAATCCTGTAAACTCCGGCGGACAGCAGCTTGTCTCGTTTGTCCTTGGATGACCTCAGCATGTTCCGGATTTGCTTGGTCGGCAGGAAGGTCGTTTCCACATCATGACGCTTCAGCACCCTGCTGATACGGTCCGTCACATTCCTTAAGTAGGGTAGGAAGACCGTGCCCTTCTTAGTCGCTCGTTCCTGTGACCGCATCGACGGTGTTACCCTGGGGCGCATGGCTCTCTTTATCTCCGGCCTTGAGTAGCCATTGGCCATGAGTGCTGTCGATACATGGCTCAGCTCCCGTTGTATGTGTCGTGGCTCGGCTACCCGCCTAGCCCTGTTGATCAGGGTTTTCATCATGGCCCGTTTCTGGCCGGGATGATGATTCGAGGTCTTATGCAGATATCTGTCTGTGTGGGTCGGCTTCCTGTAGACGTCATGACCTAGGGTGCCATCTGTCCTCCTTTGTACCATAACGTCCAGGAAGGGTAACCTGCCCTTCCTGGACGTTATGGTACAAAGGAGGACAGATGGCACCCTAGGTCATGACGTCTACAGGAAGCCGACCCACACAGACAGATATCTGCATAAGACCTCGAATCATCATCCCGGCCAGAAACGGGCCATGATGAAAACCCTGATCAACAGGGCTAGGCGGGTAGCCGAGCCACGACACATACAACGGGAGCTGAGCCATGTATCGACAGCACTCATGGCCAATGGCTACTCAAGGCCGGAGATAAAGAGAGCCATGCGCCCCAGGGTAACACCGTCGATGCGGTCACAGGAACGAGCGACTAAGAAGGGCACGGTCTTCCTACCCTACTTAAGGAATGTGACGGACCGTATCAGCAGGGTGCTGAAGCGTCATGATGTGGAAACGACCTTCCTGCCGACCAAGCAAATCCGGAACATGCTGAGGTCATCCAAGGACAAACGAGACAAGCTGCTGTCCGCCGGAGTTTACAGGATTCCGTGTTCGTGCGGGAAGGTCTACATCGGTACTACACAGCGAAGCGTCAGGACGAGACTGACAGAACATAATAGGAATTGCCGCCTAGGACAGATCGACAAATCGGCAGTGGCAGCACATGCCTATCAAGAGGGCGATCACAACATAAGATTCAAGGACACGGACATCTTGAGCACGACGACGCACTTCTTCCCCCGTCTACATAGAGAAGCGATCGAAATACATAAACATAACAACAACTTTAATCGCAAGGAAGAAGGCGTAAAGCTAAACAAGTGTTGGTACCCGGTCCTAAACAGAACAGATAAGAAGCCACTACAACAAAAGGACGGAACCCAGAACGGGAGCAGCGAACAAAGCGGCGCGGACCGCAGCGACAACAGGCCTCGGCCCGCGAGCCGCACTATAAATACGCCCGCACAACCAGACACAGGATCAGTTGCCTCAGGTACGCCGAGAAGAGTCTTGCGACCTCGGATACCACTCCACTGAAGATGTCTGCCGCAGTTGCAGACGAAACGTCTGGTATAAAACCAACTAATAGACCACGGCCTCTCAGCCCGGAAAATGAATCTACATCAATAATAATAATAATAATAATAATAACAATAATAATAATAATAATAATAATAATTTGGAGAATATTTACCTCAAGTTATAAGTTTATAATTGTGGTGTTTTGAAGTAGTTCTGGTATTCTGGTTATCACACTGTTGTGTATATTTGTACGGAGTCGGTAGAAAAATTCATTATAAATATGAACTCAAGGCAGATCCAATATGTACACAACCCTAAGGAAATGTGAATGAGATGAATAGGAAACCATACGAAGAAAAATGACTCGGGCAGGTCCCTAACTGTCAACATGTAACAAATCTTCCACGAACCTCTCAGATGATAGTGAGTGTCGCAGTAGCCAGCGGATAGCGCCCTTTGAGCATCTTCAGCTCGAATCGGGACACATTCGTCAACGTTTCACAAGAGAGCAATAAACAAGTCTTCGTCTCCATTAGACATCATCGAAATTCTCAAGCCTTAACCCCATCTTTGATTACCCGAAATGAGTATGAAATTATGGAAAGAGTAGGACGAAATGCAGATTGCTGGTAAAATAGAATTCATTCCGTTCGGATAAAATATTACAGTTCTAAAGTTTATTAATAAAAATGACCCAAATTTTCGTTGTATTTACTATATAATAGATTACCACAAAATTGTGGGAGAACATTTGAATTTGGGATTACAAAAACAGCACATGTCATGAAAATTAATTTTTTTCAGTACACACAAAAACGGTATTACTGGTGGTAGACCACATCATTGGTTATAGTAGTGGCTTCTTCAGACAGAAGCCTAATATATGTGTCGTTTTACATCAAATTTATTGGAATCTAATGAATTGTTAATGAAATATATATATATATATATATATATATATATATACAGGGACATCATTCTATTTTTACTTCAATTTTTATTGCACCTGAGTTTTTGAATGTACTTCACTCCCACCCCTTCTACTAAGGAAGTTCCAACTCCACACAGAACCAAGATCGCAGATAGTAAGCAGTACTGAGTTACTGAGTATAGTACGTTCCAGAAATATGTTCGCGTTTTCCAGTCACGAAAGAGCTTTCAATATTGAATCATATTTTCGCACAGGTACTGTCCGTTTGCCTACGTCGCATCCCGATTTCCCCCACCTGCTTCTGCTCGCCCCTCTGTAATAGCTGGGCTGTCTTAGCTCTTTTCTGAAAACATTAATTTCTCTTAGGAATTGGACGTTTACGTAATATTATACAGCTGTTTAATTTAACTTAAATAAAAGGGCCTCGTTAAGTAATTAACTGTCACGTGATTTCCTCCCTTTCTACAATCTTGCGGCATAACCACTTGGACGGACAGTAGATAGCATGTCTGAGTAATTTTATATTTTCGGGTCGGGCAGAAGTGAAGATTGAATTTACAGTACGTAGAGTAGGTACAGAATTATTTCAACATGAGTTACTAGTACGAAGGACGAAACTGGCAATTGGAATTAGATGCAATAGTCTATAGTGCGATAATATGCACAAAAGAACTGAAGCCTGTATCGAAATGAACGGCCACCATTTTCAAAATTGTGTTTAAATATTCATATTATGATTATTTTTCAATTTAACTTCTTTCTCTATATTGTACGCTAATGTGCTGTAGACAGTATAATATACCCTGCATAATGAATACGTTCGCATGGATAACTCACTTCGTGAGTAAAAGCACTTATTCTTAATACAGTACTGTACTTTGATTAAAGAAAAACCTAATGAAAATTATCAAACTCAAAATCGCGATATTTCCTAGTTTACGTAAATGGATGAACTACTTTTCTTCCTTCCTATACCTAGTAGAGTGATTTGTGTTTTACGCCAGTATCATCGAACTCCAGTTTGGAGGGGGGAGCAAGCGTTGTTTCCGGTTCTCTAAAGGTATAGACAGGTTAATATTAAAAATGTTAGTAAAAATAAAATGATGTCCCTGTATATATATATATATATATATATATATATATATATATATATATTCTATTTTAACTTGACATGTGCTGTTTCTGCAAGTAATCAAAATTGTAGTAAAATAACTTCAGTTCAACTAAAATTTATTCGTCAGATCATGGATATAATATATGCATAGGCCTTCTGTGTACTTAATACATAAGTTCAACATATAAATGAACTTATTTTTCCAAAATAGGCCACTGATGAATTTTATTGTAAAATTCTTGATATTGATGTGGTATGTAACGCATTAGTTTACGTACAGTATATCGTCAAGCTTCTCTCTTTCAATTGGCACGATTTTGTCTGGATATGCCAATGAAGAAGGTAATATGGTATTCTCCTTTGTACTTACAAGCAAACATTGTCATGGAGGCAGATAAAATAATCAATCTTTTTTCTTCCATAATTTTAATAATGTCAAAAGAATTTCTTACACAAATTTTGCCCATTCGAGCGCAATTACGAAGGCTGGAAAAAAAAAGTTTCTCTTTTGCCCTTTACAGAGAGAGAACAAAATTTCATGGAAAATTTTATTGGAACAGATACAGCAATTGTTGAGTTATTTTTTAACGTATTCACCACCAGAATTGAGACATTTGTCATCCAATGGGATAAATTTTTGCATCCTTGTGTCGTAGATGTCTGCCGTCTGGAATCGGAACCAATGTGCAGGCACATATCTTGGACATATGTTGTTTCTGGGCGCTCCCAGGATTTCACAGATCTCCAAATATGAGACGGCTATACTGACATATGTAGTTTCTGCATGGAATGATAGCCCTATGTCAACAGTTCATGGAACTCGAATAAACTCATTTCACCACAAATGGTGACATGTGCTGTTTCTACAATTCCTGATTCATTTTATGAATGTGTTCTACAAATTAAGAATGAGAAATATGGCATATTAACCGTAGCACTATTAAGGTGCGATGTCACGTGGATGTCTAAGGAGGCCACAATTGTCCTGGTTTTGTTTCGGTTTTTTAATGGGCTAGGAATGACTTCACTATGTTACTACACAATTTCTATATCAGCAACATTCCAAAAGACAAAAATATAAGACATTATAAGAAAAATAGCCTATATGAGAAATATACACTTTCATTAGGCTAACACTTGGGCTAATTTAAACTTCAGATTTCCTGTACTAAGTAATCAACAAAATAGTACTGTTGCAAACCACATTTTACTTTCACATTTTGTGCGTATGGCTAGTGGGAGTGGCAAAAATTTCCTGCATTATAAATATAGTTCATAGATTTAAATAATTCATCATCATCATCATAATCATCATCATAACAGGCGATATTCCTCAAACGACTTTAAAAGTTTTCCCGCCATCTCTTCATAGAGCAACCCAATGACCTTTCCCCTGTTGGTCTATAGTTCAAGATTACTCGAAGAATCCTTGTTGTATACCCTATTCGCTGTAAGAAAAATCCTAATGTAAACACAAGCACGTGGCTGTCATACCCCTGATTGGCTTCCAGTCGAAACACTCAAACGACGCAGGAAAATATAGTTCCGTATTTGGATATCATAACCTGGTATTATTTCAAAATAAAAATTGAATTCTAGTTATTAAATATGACAAAACATATAACTTCACTCATACGTAAAAGAAGAAGTTACTTTTATATTTTGTTATTTACGTTATAAGCAGATGAATAATAAGTGTAATAACAAGATAGTCTGATCTTGTAATATGCTGGCGCCACTTGAGCTTGCAAGCACGTGATAGTATGGCTTCTGCATACTCAATGTGTGTGGGTAATAGAGTGGAAACCCTCTTACAAGCGGAGAGAAAGAAATAGTGTTGAATGTATAGCTATAGTAAGTTCCAATTAATAAGTTATAAAGTAACAATTCCCTACGCTAACTAATGCATAACAGTGAGGTTAGGTCTACTTTCACGAGTAACGTGAAATGTTTAACATGAAAAGAATGTGCAGGATTGGATGGAATCATTTACTGAGAATCTCTGGCGCCAAACTGCGGCCAATGAAGCCTCGCTTCAGTCACTTGCCATTGTTTACTGTAGGATTATTCTTACAACTAAAAGATTATAGGCATACGCTTAACATGGTGAAGCCAGTTGTCTTGATATTGATGAATACTGTATACTGTAGTACAGGTTCCATCCCAAGTTCTTGAGATATTAATCTAAAACTACTAAAAATCTTGCTTCTTCAGTTAAAAATTGCATATATTATTACATATATAAAACCAATACTACGGGCAATTTCCCCCTTCTCCCCTTAGCCTTGCTAGGGTAAAGATGATTACGGAAAATGTCATCTTTTGGGAATATACTGACGTAACAAGTAGTGGGCAACAAATGAATGTTTCTTAGTTTCCAAATATGGTTTCTTGGAATTTTTCATTTTATAGTAAGTGGTTTTTGGCTCGCGCTGATCATCTATCTATTGCAATGATTTGTCATTTATCTATAGATATTTCTTAATTCCGGAAAAAGGCTTATTGTTATTTATCATTTAATTGTAAATGATTTTTAGCTTCCCCAGGTAGTACATTGTACTTTTTACTTCTATAGTGAATATTTCTTTGTTACGAAAAATGGTTTTTTACATTTTTATTTAATTTAAATGTTTATCTACCGCAAATGTTTAATTTTAATTTGTTATTAATCGTAACTTTTTCATATTGCAGAAAGGAACCAACCCACATCGTACCTAAACTGAGGAAAATGCATTTTAAAGTTAAACATGACGGTTAAATTCACGAGTAAATATAATTACACACTTATTGCCTCAAGCAAAAGCGTATTATATGAAGTATCTTTGTTCAAAATATGGATCCTTGGAAATATTTGATTATTGAGACATTAAATTTGTTTTTGGATTGGATTCTTTCTGCAGAAGATAGTTCAATTTGTCATTACAATGTGCAATTCAAATTGGAAGAGCTGGCTGTTTGTACATACAGCAATTGGTAAACTAATTTAGTGAATTGTGCTGCTTTGTTGTGTTTTGACAATTTCTAAGAGAGAATGTTCGAAAATGAAGGCAAGAGACGATACATATTTTAATTTAATATTTGTAAAACGTAAGTTACATGGGCGTACATCGTTTTTACAAGGAAATATGTCTTGCACAAAGATGCCCGTATATAAAAATCTTTAACGAATCCATCTTCACATACGTGTATGTGAAAACGGAAGTTCTGAATCTCATCGCGACATTTGAACCAAAATGAAACTGGTAATAGATCATGAGAAGAGATTTGAAAAATTTAATAAGTTTTTTTCTCTTACATTTACCGTTTTAGAGGAAATCGTTAAGTTTCTATGAAGCATTTGGCAACATCACGACTGCTGAAAAACTCAAAACAAGCGCGGCCTGCACTTCTTATCATCCCCTCTCCCTCTGCTGTACTCAGTCGGTAACACGCGAGTGAGTTGCGTTGCAAGATTTATTTCAACGATTTTCACTGTTATTCAATTTAAATTCATGTCTAAACGGTTTAATTTGCAAAACAAAAGATTGAAGACATTAACTGTTAAAATTATTTTTACCTATCTGCTTGTACAGCAATCAACCACATCTCTCAGGACTATTACCGCAATAGGACGCTGCAAACATTGGGCAAAGACTATATTTTTTCCTTCTTAATGGTGCTTCATCGAAGGACATATGTAATAAAAGTTTTGTCATATTTAACATGTAGAATCACCTCTTAAATTTTAGTTACAATCCACTCAGTTAGGCAAATATGCTCAAGGCGAGAGGCAGGAATAAACTGTGTGCTCACAAGCCTGGGACAAGTATGTGCGAGTTTCCCGCTCTGGAAGACTTTGGCAACTACCTGTTTCTTTACCAGCTGATTTCAGTTCTTGCATTGGAACTGCTGTTTTCAGTGAATATTTATATAGTTTCTTTGCAGTTCGACTAGTTCGTTGAATATTTTTTCATACGTTATCTGTAAGAGGGGGAGTGATGAACTGGTCTATTGAGAAAATGATCTCCTTCTGAAAAAAATGAAGATCTTGATTGCAGAAAATTCTTTTATTTTTGTCTTATTTATTTTTGTTTATTGATATGTTTCATAAAAAAATTAAATTAGTAACACAAATAGGCTTAATTAAAATGTTACTTTTACATGAGCTTAGAGAGCCTTCACAAGCGTCGGGAAGACTTATATAGCGTGAAATAGTAGGAACTGACAATTTGGTTTATTGGAAAGCTAATCTTAAATTTGGAAAGCTGTCACCAGTGGCTGAGGACTTTAAACATATGATCAGTTTCGTAACTGCTGAAATTGCTTCACGAAAAAAAAAACTTCTTTGTGGTCCAACGAATTGTAATACCATTTCAAAACGTGATCGTAACATTCGTGTAAAATTTTGAAAAAGTGATTTTTCGACCATTTTCGCTTCCTCAATCATGACTCTAGTTTCATCCTTTCCTTTGTGACATTTGTTAATCCAAATTGAATGTATTTTTCTTCGCTTCCGTTATGGTTGATCAGCAACAATAATCAAATAGCACAAAACAGTACATTATCAAGTGTTGGCATTGTTCTTCAGACTGAATTCAAAGCCCCAGGAATATGTGCGCAAATAGGAACCAGATGTGCCCAAGAGAAGCTACAGTTTTAACTGGCAACTGTTCTTTGCCTCTCATTATTCCTGCACAGATTCAAAAGTGGAAACGTGGCTTTACGCATGCAGCGACTACGATAGAAGCCTCTCACCAGCAGTTGTCCTACGCGAGAAATATTTTGCAAATAGTACTTATATCAGTGTTGCAGCAATGCTGAATTCCATGCTTTGATACTACTTACAGAGGAGTGCAATTTACAAGTAATTGGCGCCATTATTTTCATAGTCAACACATTTGGACAGATGATAATCCACACGTGATTTTTGAGCTCTCATCATCCTAATGTTTTACTAGGGATAAAAGAACTAGTACAGTCCATTCATAAAAAGTGGACAAATCATTTTGGAGCACACACTTCAATTGGACGAACTAATAATAGAGCCTAACACTCGGTGCAAATATGTCCTTCAAGCATGATGATGGTCCACCACATTTTAGATCGTTACTCGAATCAATCTGTACTTTTCTGGTTGCTCCATAGGTAAGGGCAGACCAATTCCTTAGCCTCAATGCTGACATGATTTATACAATCTAATTATGCGAATTTGAAAACTATGACATTCGTTTGAAGTGGAAAAGTTTGGAGAATCTCCATGAGCGGATTGTGGAAGCTTCTTGAACAATGCGCAATTTGACGGGGTACTTGGACATGCGGTAATAAATGAGAACATGCACAGGCTTTTCTCGGGAATTATGATGGGGCGATTCAATACCTAATGTAACATGTTGTTAAATAGAGCTATGTAATCTGTCATG
This sequence comes from Periplaneta americana, assembly GCF_040183065.1. Classification (NCBI taxonomy): domain Eukaryota; kingdom Metazoa; phylum Arthropoda; class Insecta; order Blattodea; family Blattidae; genus Periplaneta; species Periplaneta americana. Next base: position 101,479,351 of record NC_091126.1, on the reverse strand, counting down.
AAAGTAAACAATAACTGTAAAAATATTTTCGAACCTATGTCAATTCTTTTTCGTTTTTCTTGTACGTGAAACACATTTCTACAATTATCCCGACAGTTTTGGAACACACTGTACTACTTTTTAAAAGATGCCCCCATCCCAAACGAAGTAAAATTTCATTACCTCATTAATTACTACTACAAGATAATTAAGAGATAAGACACGAAATATTCCTTGCTTGTTTGTACTGTCCGTTGCCAGGCTTCTCAGGCGTTGGCACCAATGTAGGGGATATTCGTGATTAGTTAGTACACTGCAAAAACAGAATAATTGTTCTCCTGGGAAATATGATGCGCTGTAACAGTTCCCCATTGCTACCGCACCACTGATAGCAAGCATAGTCAAGTAATGGGAGAGGAAATGAGAGTACCTCGAGATAACGTGCTCGAAACCATTTTTGTTGATAAAGAATTTCATTTATATTTGTCGGGCTTAATTTCGGCTTCTGTTTCGCGAAATACGCTTTTGATTATAACGTAATGAAATGGTTTATGTCAGAGTAAGAGAACGTAAGGAATCCACAGAAAAGGAGCAAAATGCAAGTGAAAGGACATACATAGAATCCTTGGTCATGTTTCTCGTTACAGATTCGGCGGACGCGGTCCTGATTTCCAAGACAAAAATACGGAGATATATACAGATACTGTCGGTGTGTTCTGTTTCGTCTTACTCGGTGACCTTGTTCTACAAGAGTCCGGATTTCTATGCACTACGACAGCCGTGGCGAAATTGTGACTCACGAACACATTGTGGCTCGCAATGTTAGCTATGCATTTCTCTTGCTTCCTACCTCCCCCAACCCCCATCCTCTCACTCACTGGAGTCAAACTCCGTTCCATTTGTATTTGTCTCTGACCTGCTAGTGGCGTACCGTCGCAATGTCTCTCTCGAAACTATGTACCTCTAAAAAAACGAAAGTTTCAAGTAGGATGGGAGGACGCATTTTTTTGCTGCCAATATGATGAGAATATTAAATGTAAGATTTCTTCACAAGTATTACGAGAAAAATGGTTGCATAGCATAAATCGGCATTATACTACAGGTCACTCATGAAACAATAAAAGCCTAAGTATTATTATTATTATTATTATTATTATTATTATTATTATTATTATTATTATTCAGCAGAAGTACGAATAATGCGGTTAGATCTTCAGTTTAAACTCACAGATTTACAATGTGATGTTAAAATGAAAGCTAGATATGAGGACTTGACAAATGTTGAACTTTTCAAATCTTTGCCAAAAAATAAGTATCCGAAGCTTCGTTCTTTCACTTGCTCTTTTGAAGCCATTTTCGCTATAGCTTACGTTTGTGAAAAATTGTTTTCAACAATGAAAATAGTAAAAACGAAATTTAGATCACGACTGACAGACTAGTACCTTCGCTATCAACTACGACTAGCAATAAGTGACACAATTCCTGATTTTGAAACTCTGTCGCAGAGACATTTTGAAGACAGTTAATTTTAGGTTGTGATAATGTGTCCTAGGTTTTCTTGTTCATTCTTCTCTTCGTGACACGTACTAAACATTACTTTGTAAACTTATACTGTATAAAATTATATTTAAGTGCTTGACGTAAGGGAAATGAAAATCCGTTAATAAGTCAGACAGTTGCTTCACTACCCCTTCGGGTGTCCGCCTCCCTCCATAGGTGCCATGCACGTTGCAGGTTACACAGTGGCTCGGCGCACGATCACATTTTCGCCACGGCTGCACTAAGAGATAAGAATAACACCGAGTGTAGTTGAATGGATGTTGCGTCTTTTGGCATGCTGTTTTAGCCTGCTTTACCATATTGCGAAATGTAATGATAGAAAATATAGTTACAATGACTAAACAATTCAGCTTTTAAACCGCGAACTGATTTACAGGGTGTAACTATGCAAATCGAGCTTTCTGGTATAACTCCCTGTGAAGTTTATTTGTATAATTTCTAGGGAAAAATTGTTTCGGGGCCCGGTATCGAGATATCCAGAAACTCTACCGGACAACGGCCAACTTTTTCCCTCTATATCCACATACCTCAACGTGGGCTGACAACCGTCAAGCAACCAACATTGAGTGCACACAATGTCTGTGTGACTTAAATTGTGGGTTTACTGTTAACGAACAGTGACGTGTATTATGCAAATCGAGCTTTCAGGTATAACTCCTTGTTAAGTTTATTTGTATAATTTCTAGGGAAAAATTAATTCGGGGCCCGATATCGAACCCTGTACTTTTGGTTAAACGTACTATAGCTCCATTAACTGAGCTATCCAGGAACTCTACCGGACACCGACCAACTTTTTCCCTCTATATCCACAGCCCTTAACGTGGGCTGACTACCGTCAAGCAACCAACATTGAGTCCACACAATCTCTATGTGACTTAAATTGTGGTTTTACTTTTAACGAACAGTGACGTGTATTATGCAAATCGATATTTCAGGTATAACTCCCGGTGAAGTTGATTTGTATAATTTCTAGGGAACAATTGTTTCGGGACCGGGTATCGAACCCGGGACCTTTGGTTAAACGTACTAACGCTCTACTAACTGAGCTATCCAGGACCTCTATCGGACACCAACCAAATTTTTCCCTCTATATCTATCTATATATCCATATATTGAGGAAAAATTAGGGGTAGCTCAGTTAGTAGAGCGTTAGTAGGTTTAACCAAAGGTCCCGGGTTCGAAACCCGGCCCCGAAACAATTTTTCCCTAGAAATTATACAGGGTGTAACTAAATTCAATAATCAAAACTCTAGGGATCATACAAGATACCAAAACGTACGTTTTTTGTTAAATGACCGTGGGTCTGAAAGTAAATATTGAATGACAAAACCAGAAAGTCTACTGCAATGTAAGGAATAAGGACTACAGTTCTAACGTCACTTGTGACTCTTATGCTTCAAACCTTCAATATTTACATTAATAAGTAAACACGCCTTGACTTTAGAGTGCAATATTTGTGCTGTGACCTCGCAGTACGTTATTGTTTCTAGTAGGTTATTTTACGACGCTTTATCAACACCTTAGGTTATTTAGCGTCTGAATGAGATGAAGGTGATAATGCCGGTGAAATGAGTCCGGAGTCCAGCACCGGAAGTTACCCAGCATTTGATCATATTGGGTTGAAGGAAAACCCCGGAAAAAACCATAACCAGGTAACTTGCCTCGACCGGGAATCTAACCCGAGCCACCTGGTTTCACGGCCAGACTCGCTAACCGTTACTCCACAGGTGTGGACCGTTATTATTCTTCGGGAGTAGAGAGATGGAACAGTTCACTTCAGTTGGGCTGAATTAACAAATGCACACTTAGTTTATAGTGCATTTGAACCGCAGATTCGGTGAGCAGCAGATTGGCCGCGGTGGGCCCATTGGATGACCTGCTCGTTCTCCCGATATCACCCCACTTTGCTTTTGAAGAGCCTGGTGTACGAGACTCCAATATTGAATCGGAGGACGACCTCATCGCAAGTGTTCTTGCAGCTGCTGATTCTACAGCACATGCCTGGAGTCTTTGAACGTGTAAGACAGGCAATGACACATCGTTGCAGAGTTTGTACTGAAGCAGGAGGCCGCACTTTTGAACAGTTTTTGTAAATGATGACAAATTGAAATGATTTTGAAGTATGAGTGTCATAAATAGTAACGTTACAACTATAGTATGTTTATTCTGCACAGTATAGTACAGTTTCTGGTTTTGTCATTCGATAATTAGTTTCAGACCCATGGTCATTTAACAAAAAATGTTTGTTTTGGTCTCTTCTATCATGTCTAGAAGTTTGGGTATTGAATGTAGTTACAACCTGTATAAGTGGCAGTTTGGAGGAATAATACCCGTTCCGGTATCAAAGAGAAACACTGAACGAAAGAAATGATTTTAAGAGGATTGAGGGCATGCTTTTGTGTTCATAAACTATACCGACTAACAATATTATCTTTTAGTGACATAAATCCGGGCTCTGTCGTGACTAAAGAATCCCGTGACTTATAAAGTTAATGTGGAGTTATAATTATCATAAATTTGTGTGCGTAACTGATCAAAGAACTAATCCTATGAAAGTAAATGTTAATTATTGATGATGATGGTGATGGTGATGGTGATGGTGATGGTGATGGTGATGGTGATGGTGATGGTGATGAGAGTGAAGATGATTGTAATGTTAAATATTTGGACTATTGATATGACAATTTTATTATGATGATAGGATTATTTTCAATAGAAATTGGTTTTATGTTCGCATTAAATTTCTGTTAGCGTTTCCAATAGTGAGATTACACTTTTGTTAAAATATTTGAACCTGACAGAATAGGGAGTACATCAGTTGAACGCAAGAGAAATGTTTACCTATACTGAACGCATCAGTTGAGCGCGGCTGTCAATTTTAAGATGCATCAGTTGAGCGCGGCGGTTAGTTTAACACGAGCCGCAGCAATTTCCCCTACCATTTTGTAGAGAATTATGACTCTCTGTACATTGACAGGTATGGTTAAAATGCTGCTCTCGTAAAAATGCTCATATCGATAAATTTGTACTTCTCAGAATTCAAAATCCTCGTACCGATAACTTGGTACTTGTCAGAGTTTAAAATATTTATTCCAGTGCAGTAATGGATTTTTAAATATCTAGGTCAGTTTCTTGGATAACAGTAGGCCAGTCTCTGTAGGAAACCAATTCTAGTAATACTTTCGCGTCTATATCTATAAAGTAATTCTTCTATATATTGTTTCCTCCTTAATGCAGGATTGGCTCTAACAGTATCCTCGTTTTCATTCATTTTAATAGTTTGTAACTGAATAATGACTTGAAGAAACAAATGTATATGAGGATGAGCACTATTAAAATTCACAGAGAACGCTTTGTGGAACGCCTCACATGCATTATTAGTTCTGTCTGATGTAAAAGTATCGGAAGCCCATATTTCAGGAGGAAATATCGAATCCATATTTATGAAATTTGATACTAAATAATCAGCAAAGGCTTTGATAATTTCATTAACAGGTTGGTTACTAACTAAATCTTCAACAAATGCATCTCCGACTTCATTTGAAGGAAGAAGTGAAAGACCGAATACCCAGTGCATCCATTTACCGTTGTCAGTATTGTTATCTCTATACTCATTAGAAAGACCCAAGGACTGAATTTTTCTCTATCAAGCCTGACTTACACTGCACAAAAATTTTCTCACACGCTATGTGTCATCATTAAGCCTAGGGAAAACTGACCCCGCGCTCAACTGATGCATTTTTAATCCTTTCGCGCTCAGTTGATGTACACCCACAGAATTAAACCCAAAAATTTGTGTATGATTTACCGGTACCATGTAACACGAAACGAATTATATGAACATGAGAATTACAATATTCCGAGTAAAAACGGCGGAAGAAATAATACGGCAGTCAAGTTTGTGCATTAGTATTACTGTAACACATAGGCCTACTTTACTGACATTATATTTACATATTTATATTTATTGGAAAATTACATTTAAACAGTGTTTGCTTAAATAATTTTTACACAAACAGGAGACAGTATTACCTTGTGTAATTAACGCGTTGTTAACAAATTTGCGCAACTTATTGCACCAACATTTTCACAATTAGATTAAAAATGGTGACTTTACAATCGTAATGAAAATTTTTTGTAATAGTCTTGAGGCCAAAGCATTATTACAAGACATGCATTTCTATACTGGCCTGAGAATGCCTATAATTATTTTGACACCATTGTCAAAATTCTGTGCCATAGTAAGAGACACAATTGAACCTTCTCCATTTAGTAGTATTTATACATTATCCTGTCTTCTTCAAATTCTTTCCGGTAAGGTTTTGTATAGCGGCTAATTGGATGTGATGATATAATAGTGTGCACGGCAGCAAGGAAAGTATACAAACTGAAATTTGTTCTATCTATCATACTCTTTCTGCTTGCTTTTCTGCACATGCGGAGTTACCATAAAATCGGTATGATAATTAATTTGTATTTTCTTTACGTTCTTAACTATTTGTTTTAATGCAATTGTTCCTCTAGGTTCCTTTCTTTCCATTCTTAAAGGACTTTTTGTATTAATTTTCCCCATTCATTTATTCCGTCGTATCTTTTCTTCTATTTCAATGTATATTATTTGTAGATTTATCTTGTTCTCCACTTGTCTTTTTTTCGGCCTTTTCTTTGATTCCATCTTTCTCATTACTCTTTTGTCTTATGTGTGTTTTTTCTCTTTTTCGACCTCTTTTGCTTCATTCTTTTTTGTTCATTTTGCTGTTTCTCTACCGTTCCTTCCATTTTCACTCCCTTTTCTCTCACTTTTCTTTTTCATTCTTCCTTCATTGATTCCTTTCCTTTCCTTTCCTTTCCTTTCCTTTCCTTTCCTTTCCTTTCCTTTCCTTTCCTTTCCTTTCCTTTCCTTTCCTTTCCTTTTTTCCTTTCCTTTCCTTTCCTTTTTTTCTTTCCTTTCCTTTTCTTTCTCTCTTCCATTTCATCCTTCTATTCCATCGGTTCTCTCTATCTCTGCTTCGTTAACTTCCTATCCACTCTGTCCGCTGTTAACAACTTACTTCTACATCCATTTCATTTGGCACGATAATCGTTATCTTCCAGCTTGTCCAGTCTTAAGCACTGCTTAACATTTCGTTATTGCTGAGGAGGAACGTGTTGCGGTGTACAGAAGTATCTCGCAACCCCGCTGAAAGTGACTAGACCTTGCACGTTCTGAGAATATATCAATGTTCTGTCCTTCTCCTACATTGTCGGAAGCAATAAAATTCTTGAAGTAGTACCTTCATCCACGAGATAAGTTCATTAGATTTATGAACATTTCCTGAGATCTCTTCTCAAATCTCATCAAGATTTAAAATTCAATTATCGTTTTTCATTACATGAAGTACTGTATAAACAGAAGGCATTATGATAGTACAAAATTTGAATTTCGACGGAAATATATTTTCAGCAACGCTTCGGAACTTCATTGAGGCTTGAATATTATGACAAATAAACGCGAGCTGAAATAGGTCTATCATCTATATCCTGCCCGTTATTCTGGCTACTCCAAACAACTAGGTACCACTAATTATCCGCTTAATATCGGATAAAATTGACTATTCGTAATTCACTAGATTGTATCACACTTATACAGTGGCGACTAGTGATATTTTTTGTACGTATGATATGAGATTGACCACTGATGACCAAGACAGAAACTAATATTAATAATAATATAATATAATATAATATAATATAATATAATATAATATAATATAATATAATATAATATAATATAATATAATATAATATAATATAATATAATATAATATAATGTAATAATAATAAATTCAAAATAAATACAAGTATGTCTATCTTAGTGTTTGACTCAAAATTCTGAAACTGGCAATTTATTAGTAGTGAAGTTCTGTTCTCCTCCCCATTTTAGTTGCGAAGATGGCTCCCAAGCCATTGTACTGCCCGATATATTACGGATGTTCCGTAGTACGTTTGCTCAATTACTTTCTTGCTACAGTTAAATTCTTCTAAACGATAAATAATATATTTCTCAACATATTCTGTCCCACATTTTCTGTATTCGGGCCAGCATTCCCTTACATGCACTATTTACAACTTTAAACACAGACGTATTTTGACACTTGAAGCCTGATCTTACTATGTCTTTCATGTCCCTTCACTTTCACTTGACCATCCTTCTAATTTATCCTGTAATATATTATACTTCCCTTCTTTTATTCTCAGTTCAATTGAAAACCATTCCTACCTTCAACTTCATTTCCCGCTTCATCATAACTAACTTAACACTTTCTTCTTGTAAATAACAATACATATAACTTATTTAGTATATAAGACCTTACCCTTGTTGACTATTTCACTAAAAACGTGACCTATTATTATATTCGCTGTCTAAACACTTTTCACACAACATATTAATTCTTCAACATGATAAAATACAACTTCAGATATTCTTTCGGTTGTCCTGTCATCTCAAAGTCCTGTTAATTCTTGTATTTATTATAGCTTATTCTATTTAATTTTTATGTAATTTTGTTTTTTATTCATTTTACTTTTTATATTATATCATTTTAAATTATTTATTATTTCCTTTATTCTATTCTTCTAAAATGACCAATGAACTGCATTTAAGGAGGCTATAAGGATACTTTAAAATTCTTATTGTAGTCACTGACAGGGTCTCCATCACCCAGAAAGAATGGTTGTAATATTAGGATACGCAGTCATATCCTCAAACGTGGTTAAACTCAAGCCATAACCCGTCCTCCGCACCTTCACCTGTCCGCTAACTTCACTGTTAGAAATAGCGTTTGCTCTAAGATATTTGGATGGTTCCTCGGAAATTATTTCTGAGCTGTGCAGTGGCGACAACTCACGACAGAAAGTGGAAGCTTAAAGGAAATTAATAGGTCGGGATGCATTGAAAATCAAAATCTGTAATTAAAATGTTTTCGCGGGAGTTAACATATAGCCTATTTTCTATCCTCAGAGGCACGAAATTTAACTGTAGGATCATCCTAATATCCTCCATGGAGAAATCGCCACTGCACTTATACGCCGATTCTTTCCTAAGAAGACAATTCAAATAGCCAGTAAATTAACTGCTACTTGTTACTAGCTTCCGTCTCTTTTCACTTCTCAGCCTTAATTATTTACGAAGCTTTTTCAACTGCTAAAGTTATCTAGCGTCTGAATGAGATGAAGATATTATTGCCAGCGAAATGAATCCAGGGTCCAGCGTCGGTAGTTGCCCAGACAAGTAACTTGTCTCAACCAGGATTTGAACCTGGACCCGCTCGTTCCACGCTCAGGCATGCTAACCGTTATTCTTCGTGCTCGATAATGAAATAAATTTTCGACTAGATAAAGTCACACTTTATGAATTATTACCTTCCGAATAAAGAGAAATAATGTCTAATAAGTAGGACTAGGATTTTGATGAAATTGCATTTTTTTTTATCATCATCATCATCATCATTCTCCTCCTTCACGAATTAGGCCTCTGTAGACCTGTTTCGGCCCCATCTAGCAGTCTTCTAAAAGGACATTTTTTCTAGTAAGCCAGAAACATTGCTGCTTTAGTATTTATATGTTATGTGATAAACTGAGTGTTTTAAGACTTATTTTGTTAGGGCATTTTTTTTTCATTTTCACCTCTTACAACTCATAACAGCATTTTTTGTTTTATTCGTTCATTTTTGGGGTATTTTCATTTAATTTCGGCCATAAATCTCCATTATTAATGTAAAATATTATTTATTTCCTTTGATATTTTCTCTACATATTTTTTCAGTGAATACCCATTATTTTGTATATTATTTTAATTGTTTTTCTACATGAATATTGTCATTTTAACGTAGTACCTCCTACGTAATGGATCAGTCCAACCACCCCTTCAGTGTAGATCCTCTATACCTGCTAGTTCCGGATAAGAGTGGCCTTGTCATGGACTACATGGAACTATATCAGGTAAAATAATTAATTAAAGTGTATTCCTTAGAAAAATTATGTAAAATTAAATAAACTTGAATGTTGATACTAGAATTTAATTTCATTACTAGTCTAAATATTAATATTCATACTAAGTCAATTATGTAAGATCAATTTTCAGGCATTTTAAGGGAATTTTTAAAAGATTTGAAGTTCATAAATGCTTTGTTTTTAGGGCATTTATTCTTGAATTTAATTTCATTACTAATCTAAATATTATTATTCCTACTAAGTCAATTATGTAAGATCAATTTTCAGGCATTTTAAGGGCATTTAAAAAGATTTTAAGTTCATAAATGCATTGTTTTTAGGAAATGTTTTCTTGATTTATAAGTCATCAAAATTCTAGCCCTACTAATAAGCGTATTTGAAATATTGGGCACGGGCGAGAAACGAAATATTTCAGACTTTTATATATATATATATATATATATATATATCTTGGTAAGGAATATGTGAGATCAATTGAGCATATTAATGAAAATCTCTCTAATTATTTTGTTTCTATTCAAATTAAACATAATTAGTTGAATGTTAGTTTTATCGCAATTACAGTTAACATATATTACAAACGCTATAATTTCCAAAAACAATTGCGCCACAATTGCTATTTTACCACAGAAATTCAACAAAATAACTGTTACATTGTGTCATATTCAAAGTTCAGTGTGTTAGTCCAGAGCAATTTTTAATGCAAATAATATGTCATTTCTTGAATTTGTATCGCAAATATTAAAAAAAACTGATTTTCAGCAAAGAATGCAAGCTGCGTGGACCAAATAATCGAAGATAGCCTTGCATTCACTACGAACTTCACGACATATAGCCGCTCCTGAAGCCGATGTGATTATAAAGATAGTAGTTATTTTTTTTTAGGTAGGTCTTTGACGTAATAGTAAGTACTAGCTCTTTACTTATTGGTAGAAATCTTAAAATTCTCTCATGTCAGAAGGATATATTCACGGTATAGTGAATCATAACATAGAATATATGGCATTATTGAGGCATAATACTTAGGATGACTACGGTCATCATAATGTCATAAAATTTATTTCAATTCTGTTGTTAAGTGCGAAAACGGCGTACAGGAGTGACACATTCTAGTATTATCGTCCCACTCATTGGTTTAACCTCAGCGTACACTTTGAGTTTTAATTACACTGGTCAACATGATTTTTGTCTGACGAGTACCAATATTTGTAATTAATGCAGTTTTTTTAATCGTGTTTTCAAATATGTATTCGGAATTTCTCCATCACCCACACATTTTTTTATTTCAACTTCAATTTTGTGAAATAAACGTTTTTAGTCAATTTTTCCATTGTCAAATAAAAGCTCCTAGAGCGTAATAAATATGATGGAACCAGTGGTATTGGTACCATTGCTACTATTATATAGGTTCAGACATATAGAGACATATACAGACCACTTCCTGCTGAATACGCATCCACAGACATACACAAACGTGAACCAGTGTAGCACGCATTCATCAGAATGATGTCAATTGTGAGATAGCAGTGAACTAGTAAACACGTCATTGTGAATGCTTTTTGTGTCTAAATTATTGTGTATTGCATATTTACAAATTTATTTATTTATTTTAATTAGTTTTTAGTTACAAAATGCCTAGGATTTGTTTAAATTGTTTAAATCATCCTAACAACTTTAGTTATATATGTGGTGAAGTGACGCTCAAGTCCCAAAGACGAAACCTTACTCCATTAGTGAAAAAGTGTCATGAACTTTATTTTTAGTGCAAAGTGGGGGACCAAACATGAGCCTGGGCCACATATATCTGTTGTTTATCGTGTTGTAGGCTTCTCACTCTCTAATTATCGCTCGGCTCCGTGCCCCCAATCATGTATAAGTTAATTGATTAATTATTGTTTGGGACCGCAAGACTCCTCGTGCAGTAAGTTCGGTGTTGCAATATCTATGCAGTATTCTACTGTCGTTTCTTCAAGTGATAACGTACTGTTATCCTACATAAATTCACAGGACCCGCGTTAGTCTATAAAATTCGGCGTATTACAATTAAAATGAATGAAAGTGTTAGTGTGTTCATCATACAAGTAAATTATACTTATATTATTCATTGTGTTGTATTAATACATTACGTTTTAACTAATGTAAGTAATATTGCGTATTAAATAATTTATAAAGCATGTGCAGTATGCAGGGTGATTCACGAGGATTTACCGTCCTTTACGGAGCTTATTTCTGAAGACATTTTGAACAAAAAAAGTCATATAAATATAGTTCCTATTCTCAATACTTTCAGAGTTACACTAATTTAAAGTTGTTTGTAAAATACGTTTTTTCCTTAGTTTGAAGGTAAAAGAATAATACAAATAGAGAATAAACAATTCAGAAGTATAATTTCTTTAATTGGAAAATATTAGGAAGCTAAAAATGTGCTGTGAACTCCTTAGTTGCTTTGTACAGACATATTTTTCTATTTTTAACTATAAAATTGCATTATTCTTACGCACTTATCACAACAATTATTACAAATCACACCACTCCCACCGACTTAATTATTTGCAGTTCAATTTTGCATCCTAATTTACAGTCTTCGAGAGTTTACAACACATTTTAAAACATGTCGCTGTCCGCTTGAGTACATTTGACCCCATGCTTGTGAACGGTACTCGTCGCGCTACATAACTGCATACGGCTATCTTTGATTTCCGTAGCGCTCGCGCTGGCTGCTGACTGCACGCTGACCAAGATCACGCGTTCACAACAATGCGTTCCAATAGCAAAACGTAACTCTGTAAAAATTGAGAATAGGACCCATGTTTGTATGACACTTTTTGCTCAGAAAGTATTGGGAAATAAGCTCCGTAAAGGACGGTAAATCCTCATGAATTAATCTGTATAATAATATACAAGAGGATATCTAAAATATTTCTCCTGATTATCTCGAAAATGATTCTTTGCAACACAGATAATAACACACGTGACTTTTTAACCAGTTCGGTTTTGAAGGTCATTTCAATGTCAACTGGATACATTTTTTAATTGGAAACAAAATTTTCATTATATTGTGACTAGTTGCAGGAAATGGGATCTGAAATCGGATTTTTTCATTTGGGGGGGTTTCAAAAAGAGGATGAAATACTGAACATTTTTTTTAAATTCATGGTTCTAGGTGCTATAGTTTTTAATATATTACTTATTGAATGTTGATATTACATTGCCTATGTACATTTTCGAGAAAAATGCAATTAAAGTTTTCACTTGTTTTCTTAGCAACTATAAGAAATATTTAGGTATTTAAGAAGCACTGTGTAAAACTACGTCCTAGTATAGTCTGAAGAAAAAGCCTACAGCAAACAGATGGTGCGTTGCTGCTGTAGACAATTTTCAGCAGGACGCCAAAATGTGAATGACGAGGAGAGCAGTGGGAGGCCAACCATCATCACAGACGACCTTGTGGAGCAACGCTGGCTCATGACGTTAGGCCCTTAGACCTGGCACAGTTGACGATAAATTTCAATCGGCGCTATGCACTGTGCATTCGAAAACTTTATCACTGACCGCACTTCACAAGCGGCGGGAGCTGCAATAGGGGCGTCCATCTTCAACCAATGCAACGAAGTTACTGAGAGCACTCGGGAAGTTCCGCTAGCGCATGTGCCATGCCAGGACATTACTCTATCACGTACACGCAGTCGCTTCGCGCAACATATGGTTTGCTAGCTGTGGGACGAGTGGGAAAGTTACGTAGGATATATCACTGACTATATAGCATATAGTCATTTGCAGTTAGAAGCGACTGAACAATTTACTGTAATATTCCGAATAAAAGTAATTTTGTGAAATTAATTTTATAATGATATAATATATTATAATAGGCCTAATACATAATATATATGGTTTTAAACAATGTATATATATATACATAAAAGGCCTATCAATTTAGAATGTGATGAAACTATTACAGTCCCCTCGTTTCATTGTTGTTTAAACGTGACAACAGCGCTTCCTCATTTCCGAATAAGGTATGCAATTAAACTTTGCACTGTTTATGTTGACTGTTGTTGATTGTTGGCGGCGAGCAATAAAAAAGACAGACTGCTCACGTTTGACAAGTCGAATGTTAACGTAATGATTACCCTGGAGTCAAATAAGACATCCGACAAAGAAAAGTGAAATACAGGTATAATATAAATGCACGTAAATGAGAACCACAAACAATTTTTCGAGATTAACATAACTAATTTGTAATACAAATTTAGCATAGGTAAAGGAGCATTAGAACCATAAATTATCTGAAATTAAGATCTATACGAACAGCGTAATCTCAAACATATTGCAGTGTCAAGAACCATCATAAAATGAGAATGGCTTATAATAACAGAAGTGGGTGAAGAGAATCTATAATGATGAAATTATGGTGCCATATCTGATGATGGAACTTGTATGTAGTTCCGAAACGTTGGAGATGATAGTTATAGGACATGTTGGAATACCCAAAATTCTAATTCTGAACAGTCGCAATGAAATACAAAAACTCACAACTAAAAATAGTATTACGGTTTTTCCTCTGTTTGTTTCTGTTTACTACAGTCAATTTTTCAAATCAATAATACAGATTCTGTACATAGTCATTATCTACAAGTCAATTCAATCGGAAATGACAAGATATGCATTCATTTCTACTACACACATATGTTTATGGCTCTTTATTTGAAAACCAGAACACTAAATGACGACTTATTAAAAATCATATTATATAAGCTTAATGATTTTTAATTTGCTTATCACACTGAATGAAGTGATAAATGAAATTCAATTATGCAGTTGGTGTGTCTCAAAAATGTTCTCTTCAGAGAAATTAATTACTTACGTATTGTACAACAAATCGAATGTTTCATCAAGACATTTCAAGGGTTCAGAACCACAGTGGGCCAAGCGCCATTTACTAAAACCGCAGAAAAAAGGATTAAATTAAAGTTATTACAATAATTCAATGCAAACATTTAGCAAGTAATATAAAGTATACACATTCAAACAAAATGATATATCAATCTTCATTAAACTATGGTATTCACTTAACTTTAACACTTGCTCTCTTCGTTTTTTATAAATGGCGCTTGGCCCACTATACCTCTGAACTCTTCATTTAGAGACCGAAGACATGTACACGAATTACTTTGCAAAATTTGCGTAATCTTGGCGATTATAGAAGTAGTGCATATCTAATTGATAATTTTTCCATGAAATAATTAGAAATTTGAAGATACCTGCAAGAATACATTCAGAAGTAAAGTAAACCTAGCTGTTAAACGATGATAGTAATGGCAATGTAGTAATAGTATTAATAGTAGTTTCAGTAGTATGTTAGTATCATATTATTCAACGACGCGTTCACCAATAGAATATATTTAGCTTCGAATATAAATATCATGAAGATATGGCCGAAAAATTATGCCTCCATGTATGAGAGGCTTTCTTTCAGATGCTTTAAATCTATGACATGGGCTTTCCATTTCCACTTCCATCTCGGAGGAGAAAGCCATGCTAAGAACAATTTCGTCCTTGAAAATCCATTGCTCTAGGTCGGGTTTGAGTTCGCACAACTGTGATCCGAAGACTAGTATTGGTGTCTCCTATGCAACCAAAGACAACCAGCTGTTAAAACAATGGGACTTAAAAGTTAAACTGTGATCTGGTATTTCAAAGAGACACGTACAGCTCTGAAAATACGTAGCTACAATTCGTTTCTCGATTATAAATTAATTAAATGTCAAAGAGAGAGCTTGCTTTTAATGAAGAGTTCACTGTTGTGCTAAAGTGAGTTGTAAACCCATACCATGGATGAATATACAGGGTGTTTAAAAAATACGGGGCATAATTTCAGGTATGTATTTCTCACATGTAAACAACCAAATTGTTCATTACAACATGTGTCCGGAAATGCTTTATTTCCGAGTTATGGCCTTCACAACATTGAAATTCACCGGAACGTTTTTCTTTCCGCAGGTCGTTGCCGTCAAAGGAAACATTAAGAGGGCACTCTGACAGTTCATTCCAAGGCGAAGGTTACATTCAGTGTTGTGTAGGCGTTAGACTGTGCGACATGTATTCAAATCAAGAGCTGGCAGAGATAAACTTCATGTACGGTAAGGCGGACGGCAATGCTGCGCTGGCTCGTCGTTTGTACCAGGAGAGATACCCACAGCGACAATGTCCAGATCGGAAGACATTTGTACGTCTCCATTACCGTCTGTGCGAGTATGGAAAATTTAACTCTCCTGGTTTGGGAAGGGGACGACCAAGATCTACAACTCCAGAAGTACAGGAGGAGATTCTGGAGGCTGTGAACATGACTCCTTCTATGAGCACACGAAGGGTAGCGTTGTAAGTCAATGTTCCTCATACGATTGTCTGGAGACTGTTGAAAGAGCATCAATTGTATCCTTATCATTTGCAACGTGTGCAAGGCCCTGTCACCAGCAGATTACTCTGCACGAGTTAGGTTCTGTCAGTGGTTCTTGCAGCAGTGTGGTGTAAATCCGAACTTTCCTGCCTTAGTATTATTTACAGATGAAGCACAGTTCACACGATATGGCATAACAAATTTCGACAATCAGCATGTGTGGGTGTATGAAAACCCACGTGCAACTGTTCTCCCTCAACATGTGTGCCGGTATCATTGGTGATCGATTAGTTGGACCCCATGTACTTGTAAACAGACTTACGGGGCAGGCGTAGACAAACTTCCTGGAAAACACCATACCTCATGTTTTAGAAGACAATCGTCAACACATTCACTTCTTACATGATGGCGCTCCTGCACACTTCAGTCGTACGGCTCGCCGGTACTAGGATCGAAGGTTTCCTGATCGATGGATAGGTAGAGGTGGCCCAATTGCTTGGCCTCCACGCTCACCTGATCTGAACCCTCTCGATTTCTACTTGTGGAGCCATTTAAAATCATTGGTTTATTCGTCTCCGGTGCCTGATTTGGAATCCCTTCGGAATCGAATTGTGGCATGTTCTGAGGACATACGCAATACTCCTGGAGTTTGGGATCGTGTTCGCAGGTCAATGAGACATCGATGTGAGGTCTGTATTCAAGCAGGACGTGGACATTTTGAACATCTTCTGTAATGACAACGATCTGCGGAAAGAAAAACGTTCCGGTGAATTTCAATGTTGTGAAGGCCATAACTCGGAAATGAAGCATTTCCGGACATATGTTGTAACGAACTATTTTGATTGTCTACATGTGGGAAATACATACCTGAAATTATGCCCCGTACTTTTGAAACACCCTGTATAATAGGATGCGAAATTTACTGAGTTTCCCGTAACACATGCTGGAGGCGTTAATGTAGAAACTGATCACGCTGCCATCTGTTGGACGGTGGAGAACTTATTACATCTAGCAGCGCACCAAGTATCGAAAACAAAAACTAATAAAATTACTCTATGCATTTAGGAGCGCAAATGGTGACGAAAATGTTAAACTGTGCACAAAATGTTCCTTACCACCCACTCTCATCGATGTTCTCAACTAACCCAATTTAAAATAAAACATTTACCTTTTTATTGCCCACAACATCTTCCTCTATAAATTCTTACCGGAGCCAACAGGAAGATAAAAGAGACGATGTATTTTACAGTACCCAATTAAAATATAGCCAGAGACAGAAAACAAAGCAAGAGGTTAGATAATTGGGATTGTATTATTTGGGCATTTAGTGTACAGCACAATGGAAAAGTCTGCAAAATCTACTTAGATAGTTCAATTTATTATATTACTATTACTTTACAATAAATTCAACAACACTACTTTTACAATGTCCATAAACATCACTGTTTAACATTCACTGCTTATATACGCATGTAGTATCACTTTATGTCCACTCATTAGCAAGTTTCTGGACTGATGAAAATGGCCTCTTTTAATTTGTCTTCACTCAAACTGGTAAAGTCATTTTTAAATACTGAAACCACACCCTTTTTGTTCATTACGTAGACCTCACTTTGAACTGTAATTAAATATTTATTATAAGTACAAAAGAACATACCAACAACCACAAGAAACTGGAAATAGGTTATAAACTCATAAAATGCATTAGCTATTGTTTTGATTTACGACCCCCACACCGTGCCAGATATTTCCTGGAGGAGTGCTTATCGAAAAGAGAAATTATAGTATATCTTAAACACCTTACGCGATGCGAAGAAAAGAGATGCATTTTCGGATTCATTGCACACCAAACCATAAGGTACATTTTGTTTTAAGTCGGAGCAAAATTGTTGTTCAGTATAATCGATGTTCAATAGCAATTGAGGGGTTGGGTACAGCTTACAACAGTAAAATTTTTGGAAATATTAAAAATGTCTTTCCTCTATTACAATATCTTGTAAAATAATAAAAATTGGTAGGTATAAAATACTGTCCTGCTATATGAAAAAAAATATTTTTACGATGTAAAAAATATATATTTTTTTTAAATTCAAAATGTTCGCAGTTCACTGTGCAGTGATGAAGATTTCCCTCATAACTCATAAACTTGTCAACTTTTTCATGTTGTCTCTCCTTTATTTTATTACTGAAAATCATGTTTATAATATCATGCTCTTTCAACTACATTGCTTCATAAATAATTATTTTTTATTTTGTGTTAGAAGAAAATACTTATATTTGACCATTTTTACAATGAATTTATTTTTTATCAGACCATCTATCAAAGGCAGAGAAGTGATCTTCATCATATTGTGGACATGACATGCATAAATACACACAAAAAATTTCATCACAAAATGTTGGATAGTTTTTTAGTTATTTGGGAAACGCTTCATCACTGCACAGTGAACTGAATTTTGAAAAAAGAAAAAATATATATATATATATTTTTTTTTAAATTGTAAAAATATTTTCTTCATATAGCAGAAGGACAGTGTTTTACACATACTAATTTTCATTATTGTACAAGATACAGTAATGTAGGAAAAATGTTGAATATTTCCAAAATTTTACTGCTGTAAGCTGTACCTAATCCCTTAAGAAGTACTTACAATGGCGGTAATGTCTTTGCAATTACATGTAGCTTATGTCAAGTACTCAGCGAGTCGTCACTCGATCCCTTCTTTATATGTAGCTAGGGTCAATGGTTTGAGATTAATATTTATACAA
The DNA here is from genome assembly GCF_040183065.1 of Periplaneta americana. Taxonomy (NCBI): domain Eukaryota; kingdom Metazoa; phylum Arthropoda; class Insecta; order Blattodea; family Blattidae; genus Periplaneta; species Periplaneta americana. The sequence continues at coordinate 101,460,654 of NC_091126.1, read as the reverse complement.
TATTAAATAAATTTATCTAAAATTAGATTAAACCAACGAATCTTCCTGTCTGCTAAGCGAAGGAAATAAGCTAGATTCCCCTCTAAGCGGGATGGCATTTCTTTTTGCCGCTAAGCTAAACATAAAAAAGCTAGAATTAGCTTGAAAAAAAGCAAAATTCGCAACATTGATGCGAGACTGTTAGTTTCTATGTTTACGCTATCATCACGTTGTCCCCAAGCAACAAGAGTCATTTTCTTTTTTGTTTTGATGAAGTTTGAAGAATAGAAGATGTAGTGGGAGATGTTGGTTGCGTCCCCGTAAACATTTTGAAGAAAAATTAATACGTAAATTGCGTCCAGGGTTTTTAAAATATATACTTCAGTTGCCTCCGGGGTTTTTCAAATACTGTATATACTTTAAACAGACAAGGCGGGAGAAAGAAGCTGTTTATTCGTAAAAAACATGATAGATTTACGGAAAGGTCACATAACAAGATTGGATTTCATCCGGAATCTCTCATTTAGGTTTCAACCAACACGATTGTAGTTTTATGGTGAAAATGAAACTCATGAATTTTAATATATTTTGTGGTGAAAAATGACACTACCAACATTGTATGGTAAAGATGCCACAAACAACATTTTTAACCTACCTGTAACGTTTCAATTGGTGATGTTACAGCCAGTCCTAAGTCTGTAAAATGGAAAGGGAAGTGTTGCTTGTGTCAGGAACGAAACTGACGTATGACCGAAAAAATATAGGGACGCAATTGATGTATGACCCAAAAATACAGAGACGCAACTGATATATAAAACTGGCCGAGGGCCGCAATCGCCTGTCACCGGGATATAGCTCGCATAATTATTTAATTTTAAATGTAGGTCAGAAAATTGACTTTTGACCGGCCAGATTGCGGATTTGGACCACTGTGTGCCGCGTGTTTTATCCTGTACAGGCTTGAATATGCACCGCTACCTTATGGCGAGTCCAAAAAAACTGGTTTCATATTGCAAATCAAAGCCGTAATACAAAAAAAATAACTTTCTATTTATATTTTTCAGGATATATTCGAAACTAAAACTGAAATTTAATATCGATATCAGTTTAATTAATTCGCTGCGTTACTATTATTATTATTATTATTATTATTATTATTATTATTATTATTATTATTATTATTATTATTATTATTATTATTATTATTATTGTGAAAAGAGGATGATAATTATAGGTTCAATATGTATTAGTTTTTGTAATATTTATATAGGGAGTGATGGCGGATGAAGAACTGGAAAACATCTAATCCGTCATGACGTGAAGAAAGATTGATGAAATAAATAAATTAATTAACTACATTACGTAAACATTTCATAAGTAGAACATGATTATAAGTCTAAATCAAATGTGAGCTGCAAGAAGCCCTTGGCTGTCAAAAGATTGGAAAACGCTGATCTAGAACATTCCACTACCGCCTGCCGGCGACGCGCGGAGGGGGCTGATCTAGAGACGAGTGAGTTTGCCTGCTTCGAAACCTGATGCTCAGCGAAATTTTACTTACTCGCCTGATGTGTTTTGGGAATGCACCTAGTTATTGTTCAGCGTAATATTTCCATATGGACATCACGCTGGGTTTCGCTCTCCCCTTCAGAATAATAATTCACAAGAAATTTTTAGATTTACATGAGTCTAACGCAACTAGCAATTTTAAACTTGGGTAACGATGTCACTTGTTCAAATGGGGATAAAGCAATGTCTGTGATGAAAGTGTAGAGGTCAACAAATTCTGGTGATAGAAAATTTTGTGGGACAAGTCAACAAGAAAATTCGTTAACTCGATGGAAAATTTATAGAGATTTCCTGAAATCGTACAAAAAGTTATTTGTCGCATTCTGACCGAAAGAGATGACTGACCGACTCACACAAACAGAAAACACGATGACTCAGCTCAGGTATTTTTTTCTGAGCTTCGAAACTCATATGCATTCATTTTAGTCATATTTTGAATAAATGAAACGTGCTTTTGCTCTACAAATATTTAATGAAAACAAGTAATATATTAATGGCATTTATTATGAAAACCGTTCCTCTTTTTAGTCACCTAGGCACTGTGTTCTGACTACCAAGGTCTGGAGTTCGATTTTTAGTAACAAGTTATATTTATATTTCTAAGCTGCTGGCTACACTCGCTACGTGGAGACATAATAGATCCTTCCACAAAAGGCAGGCCTATATACTACGACCTCTCTGACAGATCTCCCTAAATATTTTCACACTTATTTCATCTTTACAATCTTATTTAGCCCGTAATCCTGAATTCACTTTAGTTATTTATGGAGTACTGTATGGGAATTGTTAACTGAACAACCAACTCATTATCTTCAGCCGTTCTTCATGGAAGACATTTTTCATCTAACATGTGTTTCATATCGTAGAAGTTGTTATTAGTCAAAATACCATGCAACATAACGATACCGTAATACTAGCGAGATGAGATGAGAAAATTTGTTAAACAGACTATTTGTTTACTAACTACCAGAAATCGAGTGATGACGGTGATAATCAGCTGACATGCACGCAACAAGATTCTTCGTCGTTTTCAGCCTTTTCCTCTTTCTCAATATAAATATCATCCTCTCGTCATCATCATTGTCATCATTATTATCATCATTTAAATTTCTCAATATTGCCATCACCAACGTTGTTATAATTAGTGTTGAGAATTATATGCACTAAAAATCCTAAAATATACAATCACACAAGCATTTAAAATGCCAAAATATGCTCTTAGGCCCATATGTGTACTGAAAGATAAAGAGCCGGAAAACTTACAATACAATTTATAGGTTCCCACGAAAAAAAGAACACAAACCTTAGAGGCGCAATGGGAAATATTCAAATTATTAGGCATTAAAAATGTCCCTTCAATTTCTTAGTTATTGCCTTATTCACTGTTGCTTACTTACTTACGGCTTTTAAGGAACCCGCAGGTTCATTGCCGCCATCACATAAGCCCGCCATCGGTCCTTATCCTGAGCAAAATTAATCCAGTCCTTACCATCATATCCCATCTCCCTCAAATCCATTTTAATATTATCCTTCCATCTACGTCTCGGTCTCCCCAAAGGTCTTATTCAATCCGGCCTCCCAACTAACACTCTATATGCATTTCTTGATTCGCCCATACGTGCTACATGCCCTGCCCAACTCAAACGTCTGGATTTAATATTCCTAATTATGCCAGATGAAGACTACAATGCGTGTAGTTCTGCGTTGTGTAACTTTCTCCATTCTCCTGTAATTTCATTCCTCTTAGCCCCAAATATTTTTCTAAGAAGCTTATTCTCAAACATCCTTAATCTCTGTCCTCTCTCAAAGTGAGAGTCCAAGTTTCACAACCATACAGTACAACCGGTAATATAACTGTTTTATAAATTCTAACTTCCAGAGTTTTTGACAGCAGCCTAGATGACAAAAGCTTCTCAACCGAATAATAAGAGGCATTTCCCATATTTATTCTTCGTTTAATTTCCTCCCGAATTTTATTTATATTTGTTACTGTTGCTCCAAGATATTTGAATTTTTCCACCTCTTCGAAGGATAAATTTCCAATTTTTATAGTTCCTTTTCGTACTATATTCTACTCGAGACACAATCCTATACTTTGTCTTTTCGGGATTTACTTCAAAACCTATCGCTTTAATTGCTTCAAGTTTAATTTCCGTGTTATCCCTAATCGTTTGTGGGTTTTCTCCTAACATTTTCACGTCATCGGCTTAGACAAGAAGCTGATGTAATCGTTTCAGTTCCAAACCCTCTCTGTTATCCTGAACTTTCTTAATGGCGTATTCTAAAGCGAAGTTAAAAAGTAAAGGTGATAGTGCATTTCCTTGCTTTAGCCCTCATGGAGATACACGATCACCTTTGCTTTTTGCTACTTTAATTAAAATCAATTTCATTTTCTTTCACATGTTTGTGAAACTTTATGCCGGCAATCTTTTCCGTGTTTTCAAGATCCAACTTGTTTCTCTAGTTCGTTCAAATTAACTTATGCATAGAGAAAGTACTTTCTACAAAACATGAAGTGAAGTGAGAATACTTATAATCTGGTATCACGATTAACGTTCACATCACTATCGTACTCCTGAAACACTTTGCTAATTTACCTCGTCTTCTTCAGACCATCATTCTTCACTTTAGCTGACGACGCGTTTTCTCGATAAAATTTGTTCAGGACTCCACAAGTCAAATTGAGGAGTTCTGAATACATTTTCTCGAGAAAACATACTATCAGCTGAAGTAAATAATAGCCACATGTTTTGTCAAGATCCAGAAAATTATAAAACTGTTTTCGCTATGAAATTATAAAACAAAATCTTGAAATATATTCTTAAAGACGAATCATGCACAAAAGTCCAAAATATTTACGTATATACACGAACAACTATGCCTAAATCATCTTTAATAAACAAAAAACATGTAATTACTAAGTTTCATTCAGATAAGCTATATTTGCCTCTGATTTAGGTTCTGGCTGATATATGTATATATCCATGGATGGGCAACTCGTGCTCATAAAGTGCTAAAAAACCTTGAAAGAGAGAAAAATAGACTGAGTCAGCCGCAGCAGTTACAAGTTGTTTCTAGTTTCGCTGCAAAAGTAGTTCACTGCCACGGTGCGCTCTGTCGGCTCATGCAGGTGGTCGTGAAATCTACTCCATGATTTGAATTTCAGAATAATAATAGTAATTTTAGGCAGACTCTACCTAAGCACACATAACAAAGTTATATTATTTCCTAGTTTCGTAAATTAGTTTAGTACTGGAAACAAACTGAATACAAACTTTTCAAGATACAGCAAACATAGCTGCAACAATTATTTATTATTACACTATTTGTTAATATTTCTTATTATATATCTTATGTGAAACATAGAACGCAAGAATTTACAAGTCATTATACATTAAAGAGTATTCCTCTGTTCTCGGAAAGGTAATAGTCTATATTCGCAAAAAATCACAAATTTAAGGAAGTATTTTTACATGTCGCGACAAATGATATAAACTTACTTCTAAGCTCTTTCTGTACACTTCTTTCTTGTATTAAACTCTTACTCAAGCACATACAGTATATATGGAAATAAAGACTATATTTGGAAATTCTGACTTAGCATTACGAAGAGTTCGATTCCTGATTTCCCTGCAATCTGAGTGGCGTGCTGTTCTGTAGATTTATCAATTCAAGCTATAACTTTCAGGATCTTTTATCGGCTGTAAGCCAAAAGGATTTCAGAAAAATCTCGATTCCTTGTCAATTGTGTCTATTTCTCCAAACTTACAAGTGAATTCTGGTGTAGGTCTTGAAGTAGGGTCTTATATTTGTTAAGAAAATTTTCTTATCTCTCTTCAAGATAGTTTATAGTCAAAGAAAGTGAAGTTGTCTATGTTGTACATTATAATGCCACATTTCAAATTTATTCATAAATGCTCTTAGCTAGTCGATCATATGTCGTGCAATTCTGTAACTCACACGCACAACGTGCTAACGATATTTGACATCAATCTCACCTTGTTGATATCCCATTTTTACCTTCAGCTATTCTGAAGCAGATCTAGACAGTTTTTCTTTACTAAAACCTTCACTGTGTTTATTTGTAACAAAATGTCATGCGTAAGAAAGTGTAATAGAACATAATACAAACTTTACCTCGCTTCTTAATAGAAAGAATCTTTCTCTTTCGACTCATCACTGAAGGGAAATGATCTGGGAATTATACTGTTTTCACTTAAAACGAGCCGCCACTTATTGCAGACGCGAGCAAATTTGCGTGTTACAACAACCGCATACAGACACTACAGCTAGTACAATGTTCGTTCTACCTGCACTGAGGTTGTGTTCACACTTTGAGAGCACGAGTTGCCCATCGATGTGTAGATCTATTATCAAGCAGTACATCTCACTTGACGATATGTGCCAGAAGAAGAATAATTGTTTTTATGCATGTGAAGTATGATTAGTGTAATATGTAGCTAATCGGAGATGTATGCAATGGAGGGGAGAGCAACTTCTCACCCTAACCCATTATCTCCTGGCCTAGTTTCCTCACAAGTGGTGTCGTGTTGGTATCACTTGTGAGGTCCAGACTTGTCTTCGGACACTTGAATAAAGAACAGCGTAGCCACTCGTACATTAACGCATTTCATAAATTCCCTTATAAAGTTGAAAGTGATAGGCTATTTTCATGTTTATTAATTATTATTAGGCAAATTACATACTCAAAATTATTTCAAATACACAGAAGAAAAATATGAACTCCTGGGTTACAAATAAAGCGTATACTTTATAACTTCAATATTAAGACAAATGACATCACTTACGAATTATTGCAGGCCTATCCTATAACCGTCCGATAATCAAGCAGAATTTTGTTAGGTGCATTACCAGGGCTGGGGAGATTTCACATCCCAGATAACGATACAGCTTTTTAGCAATATTCAAAGAACCCATTATAATTAGGAGCCAGTATATCCATACATCTGTTCAGAATGCGTTGGTTTCTCTAATTGCGAAATTTTTATTGAATTTTCAGAATTCCATTTTCAATAAGTTGCAACAGCATTTCGGTTGGTAGAGATACTGTTTCATAAATAATGTCAGTTTTGGAGCAAAACTGAAGTTGGAGTGTGACAAGAAATTAACCTCATATTCAAAGTAAAAGTCATTATATTCTTCAGTCACATTTAACTGAGGTTTGTTATTCCTCTCACAAATTAAATCTTTATATATTTCATTTACGTTAAAAATTTCTCCTTGCGATTCGGTATAATCAGATTATATTGTGACGGTAACAATTACTGGTTTCTGATGCGAAGAATTTGGTGAAGCCCGTTTCAATGTCTTCCAGGTTTTGGAAATTTCTTTCTTGCAAAATGTGAGCCATGAATCGAAACATATGGTAATCTGTATGCGCAACGTCAGGGCTATAATGTCGTTTATGATAACAGTTCAATTTCTAACAATTTCTGGATTTTTTCCATGGTCATACTAGCCGTTGAGGATGAAGATCCACGTCGACTGCACATCCGTTTGGAACAAGCTCCCAGTGAATCGCACCTTCAAAATTCTACTAGACACGTCAACATGACTATGAGGCCAAACAGATGTTTAACGACAATTTTGACAGGCTGACAGTTTGGATGTTTTTAGGTTATTATACGACGCTTTATCAACATCTCAGGTTATTTAGCGTCTGAATGGCATGAAGGTGATAATGCCGGTGAAATGAGTCCCGGGTCCACCACCGATAGTTACCCAGCATTTGCTCATATTGGGTTGAGGAAAAACCCCGGATAAACCTCAACCAGGTAACGTACCCCGACGGAGAATTGAACCCGGGCCACCTGGTTTAGCGACCAGACGCGCTAATCTTTACTCCATAGGTTTGGACAGTTTGGATGTGTCAGGGTTGCGGTTATATACCCATTTTTCATCATATGTAACAATTCTTTTATAAATCTCTCATTCATAGAATTAGAGATAAGCTGAAGACAGATATCCACTCTGCGTTGAGCCTATTCAGGTGTGAATTCAAGAGAAACAGATCTAAAAACCTTGTATGATTTTCTAACCGTATTAATATGACGATATAGTGTATCTTTTGAGACACAAAGTTCTTCTCTCAATCTACAACTTCTTCATGCGAATTGTCTTCCAAATTGTTACATGTATTCTCAATATTCCATACATCACATATTTCAGGACGTTGTGAATCTTTATTGTCTCCTCCTCCATTAATGAAACTTCTAACACGACCCCAATATATAGAGTGAACCTAAGTAATATAATTAATTTCAAGGGATTACTCTTTGATTTATTGAAAACAAAAAAGTATAATACAACGTTCCTCGTGTCTGCTTTCTTTTCGAGAAAAAAGTTATTTTATATGAAATATTTGAAAGCGTATTTTGGGAACGCTATTGAATTAATACCAAATATGCTCATTCAGTTTAAGAGAGGAATGTATTATGATAATAAATGATTGAAAGCATTTTAGTTTTGTCCTTTAAATTTGATCCAAACCAATGGAAGTTTTCGTTGTGCAAAGGAATTTTAAACCGTGCTGAGCTGTGACAACACTGTAAAGCTGTCTGGACAGATGCAGCTCGCGTATGTAAGGAATGGGTGTGGCAACGAGGAAAGGAAACTAACACTATTGCTTTAAATATGGCTAGGGAAATTTGATTTCTTGTATGTAAGTTTACCGATTACTACTTTAAAAATTAAAGTGGGAGGTAATTATTTCTAACTGGCTGAAGTAAATGCCCGTAGTAATAAAATAGCATATTTAAAAAATCATTAATTGCATTTTTATGATGCAAAATAAGCTTCCCTTATTGGCTGTGATTACTGAATATGTAATTAAAGTTAAGTCGTAGAGTTTGAAAATAAAATTGTTTGTTCATCAGTCTTATAAACAGTTTTTTTTCTTTCTTTCTTTCTTGTTGGAAGGGAGGGAACAGGCCTCGCGTCCACAACTGTGGAGTAACGGTCAGCGCGTCTGGCTGCGAAACTAGGTGGCCCGGGTTCGAATCCTGGTCGGGGCAAGTTACCCGGTTGAGGTTTTTTTCCGGGGTTTTCCCTCAACCCAATACGAGCAAATGCTGGGTAACTTTCGGTGCTGGACCCCGGACTCATTTCACCGGCATTATCACCTTCATATCATTCAGACGCTAAATAACCTAGATGTTGATACAGCGTCGTAAAATAACCCAATAAAAATACATGTCTCTCACTACGACCTGAGGTATTTTGTACACCCACTATATGGGATGAGTTGCATGCCCAGCGATCCTCTACGCACACCGACCTCACCACTTGACCCCCTTAACGACTCCCTATAGCCAACAGAGTCCATGTACCACTCCTGCCTCGGCAATCCCTCCCCAAGACTCCCTTAACAGTCCGAGGCGTAAGTCCTCCTTCGAGAAGTTCTGCCTCGGGTTCCGGTGCAGAAGCTATCCATCAACACTTGAATACAATCCACGGAGGCCGGCCGAGAGAGCCAACAGCTTCGGGGTGCCACCTGTAAAGCGATCTGAAAACCAGAAGAAGTAACGGGATGATGAATGAAAGGATGATAGGGGAGTAAAGTAAGTGTCTAAGATGAGTGGGGTTCCAATCGCCTGATAAATTTACCTGATATTCATCCATAGGAGTGAGGTAAAAACGCCGAAAAAAAACTCACCCAGGCAACTCGTCCCTATCGGGGATCGAACCCGGGCCCACTGGTTTGGAGTTAGACTCCCTCAGCTACAACAGTGGACATAACAGTCTTTCTCATTAGTGAAATTCATGCTTAATATGCCACATTATCTTACAACTAAAACGTCATGAATTCTATTAAAGAGACATAACTTGTATCATAAGGTTAGAATTATGAAATGATTTGCCACTGCTATAATATTTAATATATCAAATTTGTCAACATTAATCTCACTAGTGGTTTTGAAAAACTCGAGTGGGATTTAATTGACTATTACACGATTAAAAGAAAGTACATAAAGATTAGAAGTAACAAAGTACTCCAATACAATAAAATATTAATTGGCTTACGAAAATACAACTGTCTTCTAATGTATTATTGTACCATCTCAACATTACCCTAGATAGCAGTAGTGTTTTATGATTATGTTTTCTTGTTATCACTTGTGCCAACTATGGAATCATCATTGAACCCTGTGGACGGTTACTAGTCAAGAAGGCTTTGTTGATTCAGTTTCATTTTTATTAAAACAGTTTCATTCCACTTCAATCATTCGGATCCCAGTAATCAACGTCACTTGACAGATGGTTTCCAATAAATCTTACTATTAAACAATATCTGAGCTATAACAAACATAACCTAAATAATATAAACAAGTGTTAGAAAAGCTTTAATTAGGGATGATGAAACAAACAAGAAACGTTTTAATTAACGACGATGAAATAAAAAATAAACATGAATAATTTTAAAACAAACAATTATTGAAAGTACAAATTTCAAATTTGAATGATTTAGTGGTTGGTGGTTCAGTTGATGTTATATTGGACGTGTGCGTAAAAGAAGTGAACTCGTTGATGTACATAGTGTATCCCTCAACTTATTCAGGATTTCCGAATGGTGCTCTTCATATATGACCAGTGATCTTTATTAATTCTTCTTCTTGAATGCCAATGCGAGTCATATTTGAAAGTGCTGTGCATCGACTGGAGTGGTTTGTAATTTTCTGTTTTTTTTTTTTTTTACGTCCAGACCAGTGCAGTTTGAAATGTTGGCAAAGAAAGAAACAAATGATAGGGTAGTGATAAAAATAAACAAATGCTAGGGACGCGATAAAATTAAACAAATGTTAGGGACGCGATAAAATTGTGCGATAAGCAGTCATGATTAGTTGAAATACGTCCTTTCGTACCGTTTTATTGGTCAAAAGTATTGTGACGTAGTAAAAGTGTAATAGTCATAGTAAGCTCTTTTTTCACAGACTATGATATCAAATTACACATCATTACAAATCTGATATTTTTTATCAATATTCTTTTATAGTACTGTCGTACGAAATATAGCGTACGAAGCTCATTTATAAATTAATACAATTTTTGCCTTCGTTAAAGTATAAAACGCACTACGTTCGTTTCACAATATTTACTCATGTAATAACCTATAACATTATAAACTTGTCTCATAATATTACTATTTTAATTTCCTTCCTTCAATATGAAATAAACATATCGTATTTTTATTTTTTTCCTTCAGTTTTAACATTTTGTTTTTATAACGTGAAATAAGCATCATTACTGTCCACGATCTCTAGAATATTCAATTGAAATGGGAGTGTAGAAATATTTCTTAATCTTATGCATTTAGTTTAAAAGAAGCGTGTCTTATTGCCTGTGTTCTCTCAACATTTAATTAAAATTAGGTTGTAGAGTTTATTTTAAATTGTTCAAGATTTTCTTTAACTTGAAACAAGAAGTGTTCATTCTCCGTTATCTAACACAGTTTAAACATAAATATTAAACGGTATATCAACTGTATTTTTCTTAGAGTTTAAATGCAATGTACATGGCATGATGGCATTGACTTTCAAAAACCCAGTTGGAGGGGTTTGTTCAGAGCAACACAAGTTTCAGCTGGTTGTAGAGCGTAGCGTTGCAAGGTCTCTTAATTCATGCATTTTAAAATGCACGTTTTTCTGGAAAACTATTCAAAATATAGAAAAATGTTATGTGATTTTTTGCTGCTCTTTATTCAAGGAATCACCCACAGAATTATTGACATTATTTACGGTTCACTGTGTATAGCATTGTAATCTTAATTAAATCTTTCAATAAAAGGTATGAGAATGTTGAGCTTTTCATGATGTAGGAAATAAAATGCAGAATCTGATCTTACTTGTTTGTACTGTTAAGATTTATTTTCTTGTGGAACAGTAAAGGGACGTCTTCCACATTTCACCATCCTTCCGCAATAATAAATTAATGCACTTTGACAATTTCTGCGCCACTTTCAATACTGACTGGTAAATGATAAACATCACCAGAACCTAATCCTACACTTATTTTACACTCTCCCTTTCACCACATATTTATGCATTTCTTATTCTTTTACTTCTACGTGATTTCATATTGTGTCAACTTACATCTGAATCGTAGTTGTCTAGTGTTGCTTCAATGTCTGTCATTTTCGAGAGGCTTTGACGAACCCGGTCCTTCTGCGAACTTCTCCTTACTTAAATATTAATTTTTGGCCCTACAGAATATATCTGTTATGGTAAAAATGGTTATTAGAGGAGAAAACTTCGATCCGGCGCCGGGGATCGAACCCGGATCCTTGGTTCTGCGTACCAAGTACTCAAAGCACTGAGCTACGCCGAAGTTCAATCCACAGCACCGGATCGAATCCCTCTCTTCCAGTGTTTTCCCTTTCTGGCTTGACTCCAAATACGCACAACAGTGCATAATTTTGTGGATTCCCGGCCACCAAGTCACTCAGTAGAGTGTGCTCCTTGTATAATGCTAGTTGACTTAATAATGTCAACATATATGTCGAACTTGGAGTCAAGCCACAAAGGGGAAAATACTAGAGGAGAGGGATCGATCCGGTGCTGTGGAATGAACTTCTGCGTAGCACAGTGGTTGGAGGACTTGGTACGTAGAACCAAGGACCCGAGTTCGATCCCCGGCGCCGGATCGAATTTTTCTCCTCTAATAGAAGTTGTCCTTGTCTTTGACAAATTTCACTTTCCTTTTAGGAATATTCACTAAACTTCACAGGAAGCGCAATGGACTACGTTTACTTCATTACTAGGACTGCGAGACCTTTGAAAGGGAATAAAATTATGTAAGCCTAATTATATTATTTACAACAGTGAATTATTAATTCGAAGTCAACAATATACCGTGTTTATCCCAATACTGCCGAGAAAGATAAAATTAAAATTATATATCTCTAACAGGGGTGCAAACACACCACATTTTATCAGAAAATGAAATTGGAAGGAATGATTTCTACAAATGTATTATTTGAAAAAATATATTCTACAGACGAAAAGCAGTCTTTCGTACAATCAGTTTTTAAAGTAGTCAATGTCTGACAGCCCTTTACACTATGTACACTAAAATAGGTTTACGCTATTTTTACTATTTACGCTATCACAATGAATGAAGGCTTATATTCACCGAACATTTTTTACACTATTGCACACAATTTACAAAAACTAGTAGACAAAAAGTATTATGAAATAAAATACCTTTCATTACAATACTGTACACAAGCTTAATCATGGAAAATAATATTTAATCAATTTAGGCCTAAATTTTTATTATAGTGCAAATAGTAAAAATAAAGAATTCTCGTGTACAGACCCAGAAACAAAATTTTTGCCACCTAAATTTTCCAATTTCCAGTCATAACATAATACACATTGCTTATTGTAAATATTAAAAATAGCGTGTTAAAGTGTACATAGTGGTTCATGTTTTGTTCTGCCCCATTTTACGAATATGAGTCGAGTGAGCCGTCAATTAATTACTTCTCTTGCTCGATGCACGTGCGTCTACTTTAAAACTACAGTAAACTTTTTTTTAATAGTTTCGGCACCGCAGCCTGAAGTTTGTTGTGCCCAGACACACAACTCTACTGAACACACGCACACACTGCAGGACTCCCCCCGTTTACTGGGTCAGGATACCTGGGGCCACTGCGAGACACCACACACATTGGGACAATGGACAGACAACCAGTCCCCGTGAAGAGGCCCGAATTAAATCTCCCTGACTTCACGACCGGCAATCGAACCCGAGCCACCTTGAGCAGGAGTCTAGCACGCTACCTTGAGACCAAGGAAGCGGACAACTCCAGTAATACTTAATCTTGTGGCCTCCTGGGACAAAGTACGGTCCCTAGTAATCATACATAATTACGTTAAAATTATTATCACTAATTTTTGTATTAGAATCCGCTGAAACGGGGCACGATTTCCAACAGACTCTGAAACAATGAAATCACAAACTTATGACAAACGTTGATGGGAATTTACAACGAAGCTCGTGATAATCGAGGTTATCCTGAATTTGCACTAGACATCTAACAAAGCCAAATATTTTATACACAACAGTATATCAATGACTGATAACACTTGAAAATTGCGTGACATAACATTTCTAATACATATTTATAAAAAATTACTTTAATTTAGATTCGCCTCTTCTATAAAATTTATAATTATCCCTATGTCCAATGTCCGCTGTGAAGCGTAAATGCATGACTCGGTCAATGGAATAGGACCGAAGTCCAGAGAAGTAAATTTTTCAGGAGACGAAAAAACATTACATCTCATAAATCATTAGACCAACACTAACAAAAATTTGCACAGTTGTAGATCATAGTGCACCACTCTAACTGGTAATGAACACTTGCGTGTGAGTTTAATAGCATGGGTAATAAATAGGATGATAAGTGGTGGACTTGGGTCCTTATTACATTGTTTTGCTACGCAAGTGTAAAAGACAAGCACAATAATGTGAAATAGTGCATTTTATTTATTGAACAATTTGTATTTTCAGAATACACACATCACTTGAGCTAATTGTCTAGAAAAAACAGGATGTAACACCAATATGATTAATAATAATACTTATAATAAAGAAACTATTGCAATGTAATGAGAAACTGCCTTAAGTCCTTAGTCACTGCCATCATTCTTAGTTCTGCTACCTTCCTCACCCTTAATACTCTGCAAGTACTGTTGTGCATTCTCTGTAGTGCTGCTTATGATTAGGTTTTCTCCGGAGCGGTTGTTTGCGCGCTTTCAATCGGAGACCTCCGCTTACCTCCGATTGATGCCGCTGTGGCGCAGACATACACTTTCCGCTGAGCATTCCTTTAATCGGATCAGGTAGTGATTCGAGTCCGCTGACGTCCGCGTATCTTTTGAAATAAGTTGTAATTTGTTGTTGTTTATTCTCTCTTTTATGTTAATCTCTCTCTCTTTCTTCGGTTCTTTTTTTTTTCTTGTATTGCTTAAAGTGCTACGTTAGCTAACAGATTTTTTTCTAGTTTTGAAATTCATAGTATATGTGGAAAGGCGTATTAGTTTTATGTCATTGATCAAATTAATAACATTCAATCTAACTGCAAAACTAACGCAGAAGTAAAGCTTTTCAGTAGCTAATGTAAAAATTTATACTTTAGTTCTCCTAGAAACTTTCGTTTAATCGCAAACAGTGTTTATCAGTTACTGTATTATCCTAATCGGTTTAGTTTAACGTAAAATATATTAAGGGAGCTTTAGAATGGAACAAAAGAAACGTAGGCTATCAATGGGTTAAAGTTTACTGTCCAGCATAATTTATTCAGATTCTTCACCGGACAGTATTGTGATTATTGTGTTAAAGTGTGTCAGTATTTGAACTGTCTCTTCTAAAACGCGCCACTCTTTATCTGTAATAAAAATATAAGCGGATATCGACTTAAGAATAATTGTAATTATATTATTACCACATGTTTCTTTAGTTTCATTCAGAAACTCAATATTTTAATCCAAACGGTAAAATATAACTCAAGTTGTCTAAACAGCAAAATATGGGCCTAACTCAAGTTGTCTAAACAGCAGAATATAACTCAAGTCGTCTTGTAAATATTTCATATGTTTTTTTATTGCCTCGAAAGTTACGTTTTAGAGAAATTTCAAGACTTTTACCTATACTGTGGGCCTTTGGGGACAATAGCACTAAAACAATCTAAAAAGAAATCGTATCAAATGTTTTGCGTAATTGTTTTCATCAAGTTCCCGATTGTGAGATCGCTTCAAATGGTCTAACAAATTCGAAGTTCCGCCACGAGGTTTACAGGGTGCGAATTTAAATTAAAGAATTTCCAAGCGGCGGATATCCGATTTGGTGCCATTTTATTCCACTCACAACTACCGTCAGTCCGTACGCGCCGGTTGTCGTTGAGCTAACTGTCGCTTCGCTCCGAACCACCGCATCCCTCCGTATGTCCCCTTTCCACCTACGGTAGTACCAGAGATCACCGGTGGAGAGCTTTATTCGTAATCTCCGATTCCTCCGCGGTAGTAGTCACTCCGATGAGCAGCACTGATTCTCTGACAGATATTTCAGGAGTTCAGATAGGCCTACATCACGTACCTTTGCACTTTTAACGGGTAGCTGCCCGTGATACAGCTGTGGTACATTGAGGTTGGGAATCGTGTTATTCTTAAGGAGATGGAAGCTGCTCACGACCATTCTGCTCATTAATTTACTGACCTCTACCTGACGGTTGTGCAAATGATGGTACTAAAAGACCTGTATTTTAATACCTAAAACACGTCACCATTTTGAGATGCGCTTTTCTTGAAAAACTGTGTGACATACCCATCAAAGTCTTTGAAATCAGTATGTGTCATTTCAACAACTTGGAAGTGACGTTTAACAAGTTCAATCAATTGAATTGGGATCTACACTTTTTCCACTTGCAGCGCCTCCATGAGACACTCCGAATCATACTCGTAGGTTGACCAATACAATAATGTCCGAAGTCCCGGACATCGGACCTTGTTCCATGGATTGAAATTTTTAAGCCGCTGTAATATGGTAACGGGCATGGATATCGATCATTTTAATATTGCATAATGAGCGCCTTGCCTCTAAGAGTACATGGCGCTCTAAAAACCATTTTCGGGAAAACTTGGACTTCGGCCCTTATTCCACTGATCGCATCATATAGCAATGGAAAATATTATTCCAAAATGGCGAGATGAATATTTACAGTTGAGATATCTAACGTATCTCACTACGGTATAACTTCTGCCTGTACGCACAAGAAATACACTTACAATTTTTGTTACTCTTATTAGGCCTAATACCGTTATTAGCACTACCATTATCATAAATCACCATCGTCGTTATCTTTTGATCATTTTCATCATTACATTAAAATGAATTAGGTACTGATGCAAAGATGTGGGAGTAAAAACTAAAATCAATACTACGAAGGAGAGTCAAAATGTAACCTTAATTATAAATATATATATATATATATATATATATATATACTCTTTCATCGTTAATTATAAATAATAAATCAGACTAACATAGTAGATCGTAGTATTACACACACACACACACACAATGTATGTCTCGCGCCGTGGCGTCGTGATCCTAGCCATCCTCTCTAGGACTCGCGTTACGGATTGCGCGCTGGCTCGAGTCCTCATGGGGGAAGAAATTTTCTCATGAAATTTCGGACAGCGTATGGGACCGGTGTGCACCCAGCATCGTGATGAACTTGGGGAGCTAAGATAGGTAGCGAAATCCGGTTACGCAAACCAGCTATAATGGCTGGGAGGCTCATCTTGCTAACCACACGATACCTCCATTCTGGTTGGATGATCGTCCACGTCTGCTTCGGCATGTGGCCGTGAGGCCAGCAGCCGGCTGGTAGGTCTTGGCCCTTCATGGGCTGTAGCGTTACGGAAAAAAATATATATATAGTATATGTAACAGGAACATTTGTATTGAACATAGAGGGGACTATGTTGAAAAGTGATGAAGTGTTTGTAGTCTTATTGTACATAGGCCTATTCAATTAATAAAACAATTATTAAGGTTACTTTTGACTCTCCCTCGTAGACCCAAGTCGGTTGGTACTTCTCCATGCATTGCATTGCATGTTGATTGTTGTTACTATTGCATTACATTGCATTACAGTAATACATGAACCGCATAGAGTTTGGCCTTACTGACCAAGCCGAACCTTAACGCCTCAGGGGTCCAAAGTTGGTCCTTAAGCCTAAGACGAGTGAGTACACAGCTCTCCATTTTACTGTATAATTAAGAGCACTAAATCGTGTCACGGCGGTGTTGGAGGGAATCGCCTCCACTGGAAGGCAGGACGTGACTGAAGTACGAGACGAGGTTCTCTCTTTCTTTCGACTCAGTCGGCTAGCTAACATCAAGGTAAAATCCGGTCCAATGAACCACGTGGAAGAGTGATATTCTACTTAAAACGATGACACATGTATTTAATGTGTGGACATATTCTGTCTGCTAACACGGTCTCGTACAACGCCAGATGAATTGGATCTTTCCGATTCCAATTACATTTTAATGAAATCACGTCGTGGAAATGAAGGCTCTAAAATCAGTTTGTTATGCGAGTAAACTTATCGGTATAAAAAGCACGAAACCATGATCTTTTAAGAAACAAATCGACCTTAAAATGTTAAATGGGCGCCTGTCATCTACTGGCAGGATTTGTTGCTACAAACTAAATTTTATGAATTTTGCAACTATTCGTTACAATATTTTAAGGCAACGGTTGTCGATACTCAGTTGTTACAGCTCATCGATCAAATAGCGAATTATTTGTGATTCTCCAAAATCTGTAATTATGCATGATTGGAGACAAGTATAGCGACGTAAAAATTGCTTACAGTGTGTTATACTTGCTAGAATAATAACATATTATTGACATATTTTACATGCCAATAACGTTATACTTTACAGGATTATTCGTATTATTGGCAATAATACAGTATTTCGTATATTGACAGTGATTTTGGTTTCCGTATGTGAATTAACATAGATTTTACAATTTTGGATCGTATTGGTCGATTAGGACGTCTCTAAATAAATAAAACGAAACTAAACATGAAAAAGTAATTATACGGTGAGACAGATTACAATATAAATTAGCCTATTATATCCTTATTGGCTGCATTAGAACAGCCATTTTCTACGAGTTATTGCATAACCAACATAAATTATTAAAGGCTTCAGACTTAGGAAATAATATTGCAATAAATAAGGCAATAATAAGTGTTAATAAAAATTGTCGTATTAATATAAACGATGATGATGATGCTAATAGTAAAATAATAATAATAATAATAATAATAATAATAAAGTTGGACATAAAATAACCATAAATAAGTATAAATATGAAAATGGTAGAGGTGCAGCATAGTTTGTAGAATTTAATAATTACTCAGAAACAATAAAATTCAAATTGCAATCATTAGCATTAATATTTACAGCCGAAACATTAGCAATAAGACAACCCTTACATCAAACAAGTACTACAAAATATTATTTACACTGATTCTAAAAGTTCTACAGCAGGGTTGCAGAACAGGGGAAGAGAGGGTGGAAACATGGGAAAAGATTTCGTTTCCCCAACCACAAGGCCGGAGTCTTCAATGACGTTTGTGTGACTTTTGGCATATACAGTGAAACCTCTCATTTACGGACATCGAAGGGACGTAACAATCTATCCCCATCTGAGAGGTGTCTTTATTGGGAGGGAGGCGACCCAATCTAACAGTAAATTTATAATATGCATTTGTATCCCTTCACGCTTTAAATGAAATGTATTACTGTAGTTTAATTCTAAATACAGTCTACTACAGTAAATTCTTTGCAACTTTGAACTACAGTAGTTAAGACCGAAAAAAGAAAATACAGTACTGTGGAAAGCAATTTTACTCTAGGTCAACTTAACCTTTACGTTCAGGTGCCATGTCTCTCGAAACAGAACAACTGATTGAAGTGAAGAGAATAATCCTACTAACCCTATCATGTGTCGAATACAATTTCACGATCGCGGAAACCTTGGACCCATCAGACAGGTTAATTTTTATGACTTTGTTTATCCACCCGCTTCCAGCTAACAAGGGGTAGCCGGCTGGGCTAGTGGTAACCTACGAGACCCTTATTGTCTTCTTTGTTTCATGATAAGGAATTTCTGTACAATTCTCAAAACTAATTTTTTTTATTTTTGTAACACATCAGATCTTGAAAACCAAGTTCTGTCCGCAGTCAGGAGATGAAGCAAGCTTTAGGACTGTGAAACAGCTGTCTGTGTCCGTGTCTGAGAGTGTCAGTAAACGAGAGTTAAATTTATCATTATTTCTATATTATTTCAGTTGAGACATAAAAATCTGTCCATATTTTAAGAGTGTCCGTATCTTGGGGGTGTCCGTAAGGAGAGGTTTTACTGTACACTGTTCTCTGTTCTCCTCTCCCCCTACCGTACAATGACGGGAGAGTTGAAGGGATGGGATGAGTTACGAGTTCCCGGTTATGACGCGCAGGGGCGGACGCAAGGGGGGGAATTAAGGGGATATATCCCCTCCAGAAATTTTGAGAATAATACGAAACAAGAAACAAAAGTAATATTGATTTTAATTCGTGAATGTACGTAGGAATTAGACGGTTTTCCACGTAAATTCTCTTTGCTAAAATGTTAAATAAATGTATCTTTGCATTGAAAGAAATCCCTATATCTGGGATTTTTCGTGCCTCTGCTTCGCAACTCTGATCCACTGCCCACTGGAGATTAGCACTGTTCTCTGACACTTACTACAAGAGATCCAACACAAGACGACTAATAGTATAACTCGTTATGAGTTACTAAGTGGCCAGGATCCGACGGAATAAGCACCATCTTAAATCACAAAGTGATTATTTTTCGCATATCATGATATGCACCTCTGCACATGTATATGGACATTGTGCCATTGTCATACATCTCTATGACGCAGTGCATGAGGGTAGGCCACTAGAGGGAACCCAAGAAGTGGAACTTAAACTGAAAGGATTCGATCCGACATCGGGATGGGAATCCGGTGTGGCTTAGTGGATAAAGCATCAGCACGTAGAGCTGAAAACCCGGGTTCAAATCCCGTTGCCGGAGAGAATTTTTCTCCGTTCCATTCTTCCATCATCATATGATGACGCAGAATTTCTGCACTGAAATATTATCATATGTACTTCGGTACATCGTAATATAAGCCATACAGAAACCAACATTTTTAGTCTCAATGATTGTAGCTAGCCATGTTTTTAGCCTGTCACATGGTTTAGCCAGTCTACTACAGTCAGAACAGATGGACCTTATGACATGCATTGAACTATGTGAGAATCTAGAAAGAGAACTGGAAGATTTTCGTTTAAATTTTCAGCAGTGAACCTAGAGGCAAAAAGTGTTGCTGAACTCCTGGAATTACGCTGGAAATTCCAAGAACTACAGGGAGACAAACACAACATTCTAACTTCAAGACAGAGAGTCCTGAAGAGTATTTTAGGCTTTCAATTCTCTTTCCCTTCTTAGACTATTTTATTAGTCAGCTCAAGGACAGGTTTTTAAATCATAAGGGAATCCTAAAGTCCATACAAACTTTGCTGCCTAAAAGCATAGTGCAAGCATCAGATGAAGTTTTAGAAACTGCTGTTGAGGCTATAGTAAATCAGTGGCCCAATGATGTTGATGCATCACCAGAGTCTTTCTTCAATGAATTGAAGATGTGGAGAAGAAATTTCCTTGATCAGAAAAATCTTCACCTAATGCCTACTGATTTTATATCATCTTTGAACAGGTGCAATGAAATTATTTTTCCCTGCACTCACAAGGCGCTAAAACTTTTCTGCATGTTACTGTAACTCAGTGGCGATTTCTCTTAAGGAGCACAGGAGCAGTGCACCACCTCTTCAAATAACACATGTTTTTAAATTTATATCAATGAGCTGCAGTAGACTATGTGAGCGACATAATTCTTTATTATAATACGGTACTATGTAAAAATAACGCTGCGCGTGTACTGGTCTTGTTGACGCCTGGGACTTAGGTTTACCACTCGACACTTGCGGCACACTGTTCCATTCGAGCATGCGCAGTAGTAGAGTTTCACTGGCAGGCTTTGGAGCATGGTAGGGAGCCAGTACAGTGTGCGTAAGAGGGGTTAGGAGCACTTTCAGATGTGTTCTGCAGTCGCTGTTGGCCCGTTCTATCATAAATATTGCAATGAATAGTGTGCAAAATCTTTTAAATAAGTAATTTTCTGTAAGAACTTTACACGAAAAGATAAAAATAAGGAAGATGGGTAGACGTACACAGTAATTAAAATTATAAGTGACAAAGAACAGTAATAGAGAATTGACAAGAAAATTCAACATTCGAACTTACGAAAAATACAATATGTGGCTGCAATATAAAAGACGCTGTATTTTGTTTTCCTTGCCTATTGTTCGGCGGCGAACATTCATTGACAAAAACAAGTAGGCTATGAGTTATGAATTGTATTTATTTTTCTGTTTGAATTTAGGACTGTGCGTAGTAACTAAATAATTTTGATTATCGTTCTGTATGTATGATTGATTTGAAGCACATGAATGAAAGAAATAAACACACGATTCTTCAGCTGCACACTCAACAATAATGTTAAATTAGCAGTGTTGGGTCAAACAAACATACAGACACAATTGGATTGTTGCACTTCACAATGATAAAGTTACCAAGAACAGATATGTACGTGCGGTTTTGTTGCCTTTAAGAGGTCACGATGGCGGAAACTCATCTTTAAACGCTAGTATTTTTCTGGCCTCATCAATTTTACGAGTAGTTCTGAATTAGACGCACTCTGAAGGAACATTTGGAAAGAGCAACAGTGTTTAAGAGCACATGAAACACTATACAGAACGAAGTCCTTCAAGCCATTTTGATGTATGCCATGATGAGATTTCAAAGAAATAAAGAAAGCTGCTGACTTTTAGCAGTTAAGGCTGAGGAGACGGCACACGTATCGAATGATTGTGAACGTGTGAACTGTGTCATAAAACGCAATATAGCGAAAACAATATTATTTACGGTATGCTGCAATAGAAATTGAACACTTTACTTTGCTATTATTGGACCACACAGGAAACTGACTAACTGCAATTTCTTGACTAACAAAATTATGTAAATCTATATCTTTATAACATATATTAGTAGTTATGTCGTGGTTAGTACCTGTAATAATAATAATAATAATAATAATAATAATAATAATAATAATATGATAATCATAATCATAATAAATATTTGTGCACCACCAGGATTATTTATCACCACACGCCACTGCTGTAACTACGTCAACACCAAAATGGTCATTCTCAACATTGCAGTGTTTGAAGACTTACTTGAGAAGCAGACAGATTAAATGGACTGGTCTTGTTGATGATACATAAAAATGTAGAAATAAAAGCTTATGAAGTACTGGATGAAATGTCGAAGAAGCTTCGTCACCTTCTTCTGTAAATATCACTCTGTCTTTGTTTTTGTATTGCAGTCATTGTAAATATTAAAATTTAAAAATTGTTGTTTATTTAACAACGCTCGCAATTGCCGAGGTTATATCAGAGTCACTGGTGCGCCAGAATTTTTTCCCATAGGACTTCTTTTACATGCCAATAAATTTACCGATATGAGGCCTGTCACATTTAAGCACACTTAAATGCCATCGAACTGTGCTGGTATAGAACCCGCAACTTCGAGCACAGAAGGCTATACCGACTACGCTACTCAGGCCAACTTGTAAATGTTTGTGACTCGGAAACAAATTGTGAGTATATAAACTTATTTCTCATTATTCCATTTTTACTATCTCCTCAAATCCCTCCCCGAAAAAAAAAAATCCTGCGTCCGCTCCTGATGACGCGTGCATCAATTGGAGCACAGTTTTGCATCTCTGGTCTACAGTCTATACAATCTAATAAAATAAATATTGCAGACAACTGACTAATCCACCACAAATATCAAACATCTCCTTACATCACTAGGAAACAAAATATAAACTTCACATGGATTCCAAGCTGTAATGATATTAAGGGCAATGACGAAAGAAAGACCTTGAAGCTGTAAACCAACGGATGTTTTATAACATAATGCTGCCATACCGTTACTTAACAGCCATGAAACTATAATTATTGCAGAAGTCTGGTTGACACAGCGAAGAAGAGAAAGTACAAAACATAATTCAAAATATTGGGGACGTAATATATTGCAATGATAATCAGATTCGAAGCATTTTTCGCTGTGACACAGGTGTTTATGAAGACAGAAATTAATCCTACAGCCATACATAGCACAGATCGGCATTCTACTGCATATTTCTTTTGCACAGATTCTTCTTCGTCTTCTTCTTCTTCTTTAATCTCCGATGCTGTTAAGCGTCGGGTTCACCTCTCTCCGTCCATCTCTTCCAAATCTCCCTATCTTTACACATTTTCTTTATTTCAGCCATGGTCTTTCTACGTTGTACTATTTTCTCTATAGTATTTTCCCACTTAAACCTTGGTCTACCTCTTCCTATTCTTCCTTCCACTCTCATCTCCATTATCTTTTTAACTTTCTTTTCCTTTGTCTTTCACGTGTCAGAACCACTTTAGTTGCTTTTCTTCTTATATATCTCTATTATGGATTTCTTTAGCTTTACCTCTTCTCTTACTTTTTTGTTTCTTACTCGAACCCTTCTAGTTTTCCTATCGTTCTCCGGAGAGACTTCATTTCCATAGCAGTTATCTTGCGTTTAGTTAGCGGTACACTTTCTGTTCCATATTGTATTATTGATTTTGTTATAGTTATATATTTGCATTTTGGTCTTTACATTAATCTCTTTTTTTTTTCAACTATTGTGTTGCTTATTTGGTAGTAGACTGTTGTTGCATTTTAATTCTATTTAGTGTCTCTTGTTTTGTTCTTCCATCACTGCTGATAATAGTACCTAAATACCTATCTTCCTACTCTTTTCAGTATCTGATCGTTGCATACTTACCTACTTACAAATGGCTTCTAAGGAACCCGGAGGTTCATAGCCACCCTCACATAAGCCCGTCATCGGTCCCTATCCTGTGCAAGATTAATCCACTCTCTATCATCATATCCCACATCCCTCAAATCCATTTTAATATTATCCTCCCATATACGTCTCGGCCTCCCTAAAGGTTTTTTCCCTCCGGTCTCCCAACTAACACTCTATATGCATTTCTGGATTCGCCCATAGGTGCTACATGCCCTGTTCATCTGAAACGTCTGGATTTAATGTTCCTAATTATGTCAGGTGAAGAATACAATGCTTGCAGTTCTGCGTTGTGTAACTTTCTCCATTCTCCTGTAACTTCATCCCTCTTAGCCCCAAATATTTTCCCAAGAACCTTACTCTCAAACATCGTTAATCTCTGTTCCTCTCTGAATATGAGAGTCCAAGTTTCACAACCATACAGAACAACAGGTAATATAACTGTTTTATAAATTATAACTTTCCGATTTTTTGACAGCAGACTAGATGACAAAAGCTTCTCAACCGAATAATAAGAGGCATTTCCCATATTTATTCCGCGTTTAATTTCCTCCCGAGCTTATCGTTGCATATAATATTTAATTCTTCATTATGTTTATTTCCTTTAGATATCCACATGGTCTTACTCTTATTAAAATTAATCAGCATTCCTTTTCTTAATAGTTCTTCATTCTATTCAATTATCATGTTTTGTAGTCTTTTTTGTGTGTCTGCTATTAATACCATGTCATTTGCACACAGTAATACTTGGAGAATGTCGTAGCCTCCAATTCCCAACTTTAGTTCGTACCGTTCTCCGTTTACATATCTTATGTATTTCATCCATAAATACGATAAACAGGAGTGGGCTAAGGATACCCCCTTGTCTCATTCCTTTTCCCATTTAAAATTCTTCTGACATCCCATCCATTCGTACTAATCCAACCATATCTTCATATTTTACACAGATTAAAATAATATTTTCTCGCTATTTTAGCACACACCTGTTAACATCACTAACAAGTAAGTTTCAAGCGACTATTTTGTGCGATTGCAGACCGGGGCCCCCTACCCTATATTTAAATGGAACCTACCCAAGTATTTATGTTTGAAAACAATCGTTTGAAAATGACAATGGACATGAAAAGAGAATCAAAGAAAGTACCTTGTTATGTAGACAAGGATAGGAAAATTCATTCCATGTTCATATGGCTGTAATATAAACTTCCAGTTTTATTGATCCGCCGTTCTGTCTTGATGCTATAGATATCATCATGCAAGTGTCGCTAGAAGAATTGCACTGTAGGGTATTAATAATGAAACTACATTCCGATACGTACTATCAATTATGTTCACCTATGTTTCAAGATATAATTAAGTCTGGAAAAAATATGGAAACACAACACAAAGACAAATCACTAAGTCATGTAATGTTCTATAGGCCCATACATGGTGCGAATGGGGAACACAGACTATGATAATGAAAGTTCTGCAATGGAAAAAAATTAAGAAAGAATATAGTAAGGCCGGTAACGATATCAAAACAAAATTGGTAGAAAACATTTTGTTAATGAACCTAACCGTCATTTACATGTCAGAGCGGGTTTATAAGATGTATGCTTTAGTCTATGTGACTCATTCACCTACGATTATATTTCGAATACTTGTGAATCAGGTCTAGAAACCCCCCCAACGTACAGTTACCCTTAAAAAGAATGAGACGATTCTTGGTCGTCGGAAGTTAAAGTTCTACAGCGCGGTTCACTCGATATCGACGTAATGATACATAACATGAGAAATAGTACAAGAATTGTTACAAGGACCACAACAAGGACAAGGACCAGAATAAGGATCACGAAGAAGACTGCCATTTAAGGCCAGGATTTCACAACATAGCTCAAGTCACAAAATATCATTGCTTCACTGTACCGAATGGCAAATGCCTGCTAAGGGATCTACATTCTGGACTGCTGCTGTCACTGTCTTGTCTCGCTAGCTCATATAG
Source organism: Periplaneta americana (assembly GCF_040183065.1). Taxonomy (NCBI): domain Eukaryota; kingdom Metazoa; phylum Arthropoda; class Insecta; order Blattodea; family Blattidae; genus Periplaneta; species Periplaneta americana. Next base: position 101,434,533 of record NC_091126.1, on the reverse strand, counting down.
TAGCGTGTTGGTTCCGCTGTATAACCGAAACGTCTCGTGTTCGATCCCGGGTAAAACTTTTTTTTTATTGAGGTGTAATTAATTTGTTCAGAGTTCCTCGATTGTCTAATTTGTCGAAAAATATGGAATAATTTATGCCAAATTTCTGGGTCTTGCAAGTTGGCTGAATCTCGTCAAAATAAAAATAAAACTTACTTGGAAGTTAAAAGTATTCTTCCCCAAACAAAAATCACAAGACACAAAAAGAGACCTGTTAACTTAAAATCTTGTCCACATGCCATCAGCTTCTATTACAGATCTAAGTCGATCCGGCATGGATGTCACGAGATTGTGAAATAAGTTCTGATCCCCGGCGAGATCTTCCCAGGTGTCAACAACTTGATCCCACAATTCGTCTCGATTTCGAGGGCGTCGGTGGGCATAGGGACTATCCTTCTCTTTTTCAATTCCACCCATAAATTTTCGATGACATTCAAATCAGGTGACTTCGGAGGCCAATTAATGATTTCGATCTCGGGTCTCCTTTGAAACTATCTTTGAATGCTTGCAGCATAGTGCACGGGATGGCTATCCTGCTGGAAGAGCAATGTTCCTTCGGGAAAACGTTCTCGGGCCGAGGGAAGGAATATATTTTCCAGAATGTGCTCGTAAGTTCCCGCATTAAACCTGCCATAGATGCTTCTATAACGGCAGGTCCATCGTAAGACATCCACCCCGAACACGATATGCTAAAGCGCCCCGATCTTTCAAGTCGGTGCACATAGCGCTGGTCATGTCGGAGACCATCCTCACGATAGACACGGACAGGACCTTCGTAATCACTCGAGATGGTTGTTTCGTCCACTCGAAATCCACTCGATTGGTAGCGAAGGCAAGACGTTCGACAGCTTGTGCTTCCCCCAATATTTCCATTTGCGTAGACCTCCGGCTCCTAATACCGCGGTTCCTCAACCTGCTGATTACAGTCTGTGAAGAGTCAGGAAAGTTAGATACTGCTCTTATTTCGTTAGCAGTCAGAAAAGGGTCCTGTCGAACTGTCTCGAATAAGAGAGCATCCTCTTCCAATGAAGAAATCCGCGGACGCCCAGGAATAGGGCAATTTTCGACCTCCCCTAAATTTTGGTAACGATAACCCACCTCGCGGCTGTACTTCCAGGAACACCGACCAAACGGCCAGCAGATCTAGCCCCATATCCAGCCTCAACTAGAGCTATAACTCGCTGTCTCATGTCACGTCGGTTCGCCATTACGATGAGAAATGAGGGATGACGATAATATTTTTGTGTAGACAATGACTATTTAACGTGATATAGAATTATTGAAATAAGAGGCATCTTGCATAGTAAGAGTTAATAAATCAACCCTAAATTAAATATCTAAATAACAGAATATAACAGGAAGTCCAACTGTTGCGAAACTAATGAAATTAAATCTAAGCTGAAGTAGCACAGCCATTGATAAATGTTTTGTACACAGAATTAGACTGAATTCCTATTCGACAGAACCTATAATCAATGGCTTGCCTGAACATGATACACAAATCCTAAGTGTTTCCAATGTCACTGAACAATTTCAAAATATTAATTTAAAAACAAAGAAAGGATCGTAAATGTTGTATCTAATGATTATTTACATTTATGTCTACAAAATGAATCTTGGAAAAACGTATATGATATTGGTAGTACTGATATTAAGAGTTAATGTATTGCATTTTTCACTTAATTTCATAATCACTTCAGTAGATTTTCTCCACTCAATGTTGTGAAAAAATTCTAAAGTAAAAACATGTAGATAACGCAGGGACTTCAAAATCTCACGTATTAAAAAGAAGAATCTATGTGTAATGAGTTGCAATGTAATGATCCTCATGTTCTTAAATACTGCAAGGAGTACAGTGTAATTTATCAAAAAGTATGAAAGAGGGAAATAGAATATATTTGAATAGAAAAGTACAAAATTCAGATAATACAATTAAATCTATTCGGAATATTATTAAATTTAAACTTGTAGATATCCGAAGAAATAAAATATTTTTTCACTAAAACCAATGATTATAAAGTAGAGGGTCCCAAATCTATTGCAAATTCTTTTAACGTATTATAGTATATAGTACAGAAATATTATTGACAACTTAAACATTCAAGATTTTGCAAAAGATACTGCAATTGGTTACTTAACAGATGCATTTAATAATTAGTATTAATATATGTAATTAGTCAATAACTGCAACAGTGCTTTTCCATTCAATCATAACATTAATAAAATTGAATGCATACTAAATTAAACACTATTGCAAACACGTAGATAAAATAGTTAAAATTAACTGAAGGTGTGAGAATGAAATAATCTAAAGCCATACTTTTAACAAAAATTCTTTTGTGCGAGTGCATTTCTTACACATATGGGAAAGCTATTAATAAAATATTGTAATAATTACTCAACAAATGACATAGCCTAAGGACTCTAAACCTTTGTAAAAGTTTGTCTATTATTATATATATTTTTATAATTTCATTTTAATTGTTAGTTTTTAATATATATGCATTTACATTGTATATGTGTGTGTATAAATGCATTCATTAGATTAACGTTTATAATATTATAACTTGTAATTTTGTATTGTTTGCGATCATTAACACTTAATCTCAGGACTTTGTAAAACTCTATTTCAACGTTATTTAGACAAAAAAATCGTTGTATAGACTAAGAATCGAACTCGCACTCTTCTACACAACACGCAGAAGTCTTACCGTCTGAGCTATTGAAACGACATGAAAGCTTTCCTTTCTGTGTGGAGTGTCGATCTAGTCATGAAGGTCCATTGTCGATTTAACTACACGATTTATGTATATATTTATCTTTCATTTACGTAATATTATCATATTTTTTTGCAGTTTTTGAAGTGAATTTCGGAACGATGCTAGTAACAAACCAAATAGTCTGAATTTAAGTAACTCAATAATCGTTATCTTGTGTATCAGTGCTCTGGTCTCCGATCATGCGCAGTGTCTCACATCTGAGACTTAGGAATATTCAATCGTCTCATCCTTTTTCAGGGAAACTGTACACCACATCCGCTCCTGTGCCGGGACATTGTTTTGTTTTTACTGACATTTCTAATATTAACCTGGCTATACATTTGGATTAACGTTTCAGAACCTGAAAGACTGTTTGTTATTCCCTTCCAAGACCGGAGTTTGATGATACTAGTATAAAATACAAACAAATCATTTAACTAGGTATAGGAGGGAAGAAAAGTAGTGCATCCATTTACGTAAACTAGGATCTATTACGATTTTCAGTTTAATAATTTTCATTAGGATTTTATTTAATCAAAATACAGTATTAATAATAAGCATTTTACTCACTAACTGAACTGTCCCGGCGGACATATTCATTATGCAATGCACAGTACACTATCTACAGCACATTATCATATTATAATACGGAGATGTCATATAAATTTAAAAATAATCAAAATCTGGATATTTTAAACAAATTGTTAAATATTGTGGACGTTAATTTCGATACAGGCTTCAGATATTTTGTGCATATTATAGAAAACCTGTTTAAGCATATCTTCAGAAATTTAATTATTCTTTTCTTGAAGGTAATTCTTCAATTCTTCTATTGCTGTAGGATGTTTAGCAAACACAAATGTTTTACAGTAACCCCAAAAGAAATAATGCAAAGCACTCAAATCAATCCACATGGTGGGCCATAATCCTGCGCCTGTTGAAGTAATTCTGTACCCACTCTATAACAGAGTACCTTACGTACGGTAAATTCAATCTTCACTTCTGCCCCATCCGCAGACATAAATTTACCCAGATATGCTATCACCGTCCGTCCAAGTGGTTATGACGCAGTGTCGTAGAAAGGGGGGAAATCACGTGAAAGTTACTTAACGAGGACTATCATTTAAATTATTTTAAACACTTTATAATATTACGTACACGTTCAATTCCTGACAGCAAATATTTTCAAAAAAAAGCTAAGACAGCCCAGCCACTAGCTATTACAGAGGAGCTAGCAGAAACGGGTGGGGGAAACCGGGAAGCGACGTAACTAAACGGACACAGTACATGTGCGAAAGTGTGATTCAATAATGAATGCACTGGAAAATACGACCATATTTCTGGAACGTATTATACTCACTCAGTACTGTATACTGTGACCGAAAGACGACTTTGACTGCATATGCGGTCTTGGTTCTGTGTGGACGTGTGGAAGTTTAGTAGTAGAAGGGGTGGGAGTGAAGAACATTCAGAAACTCAGGTGCAATAAAAACTGAAGTAAAAATAAAATAATGTCCCTGTATAATCGGCTGCATGCTCAGCTTTTAGTACATATAAATCCCATTCTGGTCATATGTTCATAACCATGGGAGAGTGCCCGATAGCCTGCATCTGATCGTTGAAGAACTCTATGTAGCTATCACTTTATGGTATTTCGGAGTTGAAAATTTAGCCATTCAGCTCTCTCATCTCAAAAAATCATCCCAAGTGGTTATTACACAATAGGTCGAAATGGTCGCAGTGCTAAGGGACGTCCGTTCACGCTCCATGTAAAAATATTAATGTCTCCTGTCCAAACAAATGGAAAAGTTAGAGAACAAGGTGTCCGGACTTGAACTCCCAGCACTTGTGCTTGTGAGATCGCCCGAAGTCAGTAGTGGTTAGAAGTAATATTCTCAACAGAACAAATAAAATTATTGAATTAGGTCTACAAAGTATTTATTATGAGCCTGTATTAATTTTTATTAAAACCTGTTACGAAGAAATTATTTTCAGTTTCTATTATCTGTGTCATTTACATTATACCACTACAACTTTAATATTTAAGAAATTCTGTTAATATTTATAAGGACAAATTCCTAATATTTAGAGTCGTAATTATAGCAAATATAGTGATCTATTTCCTTTCCATAAAGGGTGCTTGCTTTTCCTTTATGATGTTGTATTTGAGGCGCTCAGCGCAAAAATGGTCCAATCCACAAAGTGATATTTCCATTTTACCTCTTTATAACAGGCGCGAAATACGATACACAAATTAAAATTGTGCTGAAATCTCATGGAAAAACTGGGAATTACTATTAGGCCTATTTACACTGTAAAGAGGATTTTTAAACTAAATAATTCAAATTTTGTGAGTTGGGCAATTTGTGCACTGAGTGCCTCATTTGTTTCAGGCAATACTCTTGCATCACATACAAGTGTGCTTTACTATTTGTCATATAATTAATTTTGGTTTCGGCTCCCTATAAGAGGGAAGAAGAAACTAGCCGAACACCGATTCTTGAAGCAGATGATGTTAATTATGATATTCTTTCTGTCTTGGTTTATTTGTTTGTTTCTATTTTCTTTTTCAGAGTAAGAAAGATATCACATAAAAATCAATACATTTTCTAAGATATTCGTTTAATTCTGATAAATATCTTAAATTCCATACCTAATTTAATGTCCTGATTTAATATTAATCTTCAAGACTGAATGTAGGCCTACCTACAAGTCTTAGTTGTGTCAAATGAAAATTAAATGATATTTTCATTTCAGAGATTATTAAGTGTCTCTAAAATTGAGGTTGAGCTTAAATTTTGCAAAGGATGTTATCCTTCTTTGAAACATCATGATGGCGAATGTGATAAACGGATGTATTGCTTCAATTTTTCAAGACTTAGGCAGTAGGCCTACAGTAGAGTGAGTTGGGGGTGATCAGTACTAGGCTCCGACTGCCTTTCACCCTCGGAAAATACCCTATACGCATTATTTAGTGTAGCTCCGAGCCGTTTTACAATTCTTGTCAATAGGAAAAATCCCGTCACTCCATGGGTTTAAACCCGGGCCTTCCATTTTGTAGCCAGTTACTGTAAGAATTGAGCTGCACTGCCGCCACGAATGTTGCAGAAGAATTGCAAAGAAATATATTCTAAGAATATTATTTGTGATTATCATTTATGAAAGAGACTAACATTATGAACCTGTCAGCCACCGGCGTGGCTCAGTCGGTTAAGGCGCTTGCCTGCCCGTCTGAAGTTGCGTTCGGACGCGGGGTCGATCCACGCTTGGGCTGATTACCTGGTTGGGTTTTTTCCGAAGTTTTCCCCAACCGTAAGGTAAATGCCAGGTAATCTATGGCGAATCCTCGGCCTCATCTCGCCAAAATACCATCTTGCTATCACCAATCTCATCGACGCTAAATAACCTCGTAGTTGATACAGCGTCGTTAAATAACTAATTTAAAAAATTAACCTCTGTCTGGATAACCGTGATCGCGGATTATGCTCTTATTTTGCGAAATACGAAACCAGCACACCTTTCAATAGTTGGATATTAGGGTAAAGTTGCCTAATGCCGTGATACCCCTAATTCCGTGATACGTTTTTTTCATTGACTATCACGAGATTGGGTATCTTGCTTCAAAGTTCACCGATGTCTCAAAAGTAGCTGAAAGATGCACTCTTTCGAGAATAATGTCTGGCGCTATGATTGAAAGGCAAAGCTTTGACTGACATTGTTTAAAAAAAGTATCACAGGATTAGGGATATCACAGCATTAGGCAACTTTACCCTATATTTTAAACTACTAAAATACAAGTTTTTTTTTAGTTTTTAATATTGTATATTCTAATCGTTTTTGAACTCCCGAGTTTTTGCGGCTTCTATGTACACGGTGGGCAAAATAAAACTGGCCCGGAAAAATCTGTAATATATATATATATATATATATATATATATATATCAGTGGCGGTTCCTCGGGGGACGGAAGGGAGGAACGTCCTCCTCACATTTTCTTCTTTTGAAAGTAAATACCAAATAAAATATGTGCCTTGAAATTCGAGGAAGATTCGATAATTTTTAAGTTCACAGCTCTAAGAAAACCTCGGTTGATCGAGTTTTAAACGACACGCGCTCATGTGCTGTAGAAAACTGTGAGAAAGATGCGAGGTTGTCTGTGTAGAGGAAAGGCACTCCATTCCTCCTCTACTGCAGTTAACACACATAGACAACAGCGCACTAGCGGCCAGAGAAAGAAGCAGAGTTTTAAAGCAAGTAAATGAATGGAGAGAGAGGAGATCCTCCTCTGAATCAAGCCATGGGCGGGAAATAGAAACCGACTGGTCGTGCAGCAAGCTCGCTACCGCTGCCATCTAACGATGCTGCATTCAACCGGACTATAACACATCTAGGAGGAGACACAACAAAAACAGTTTTAACGCAAAGCTATGAAAGACACCATATAAACTTATTTTTAATTATAAATCAAAAATATTATTCATTGCACTTTATATAGGCTACTATTCATGGTTTGAAACTGTCGTGGATATTTGAAAGTTAAAGTAGGGTTTATGCGAAACAAAGAGGAAGTAGTTCTACGTAGTTGGCCCCTGAAATTCACTTCTATTCATTGTTTACTAGACAGGGCAACAGCCAAGTTGTCAGTTTTGTACAAATATATTTGAAACTGAAAGTAGGTACTCCAAACTACATCATTTTTAACATAAAAATTTAATCGGCCACCAGCAGCTTTGAATAATAATGATAGTATGACTTTACAAGAACTGACATTCTTCAAAAGCATGTGATACTGAACTTTTAAAATGTACATGTGGCAACACAGACCACGTGGGTGGGTGCGGTGTTCTCGCTTTCCTCAGATCATTTCCCATTCTCATTTCCATTTCCGTAAAACGGTTCCGATTACGAGTTAGTAGCTAGTCTCTTCCAACACGTGTGATGCTGTAGTGTGCTCGAAAAATGCTACGAGGTTGTGAATTTCCTTGTAATTGTTAATTTGTGCAATTGTTCAACAATGGATGGAAGTGAAAACATAATATATTTTGGACAATTTAGGAAACTCAGTTTACAAGAACAGATTATTGCTATACAGAAGGGAAGGCCAACCCCAACACTATTTGGTCTTACATGTTTGCATGTAGGCCAATTTGTAGCATGTTTCATTCAAGAAGGTGTCATTTTGTGCTGTTAACTTCTTTCCTCCTCTTAAGAAATATGCAGGAGCCGCCACTGATATATAGTTATGCAGGTCCTTTTTGATAATGTTTCGACACGACGTTCTCTTAGTTCCCACTTGCACCGATAAACGGCGTTGCGATTTCGTCGGACTTTGTTGCAGGTTTTCCTGCACTCGAGCATTGTTTTCTGGTGTTCGAACTGTTTTCGGATAATTACGGTTTTTATTCGCTACAGAGCTCGTTTCACGCCATTTTGTCACTAATTTTTGCATTACAGTCTTTGCTGGAGGTTTTGCCAAAACACGTCCAGTCTGAAACTCTTGCGGAAACAGTTCCGCACACCTTTTCCATGAATTGTGCTTCGCATAACACTCGACAATGAACACGAGTTGTTTTATCGTGAGCACCATTTTGTGTTGCATTCAACTGGCCACTAAACACTTCTGCTCCTCTCACTCACTCAAACGTAATGACACAGCGAAGCTCGGGACAGAGCATGCGGGAGATGCGCATGCGCGGACGTGTGACAGAAACCCATTGTTGCATCGAAATCACGGTTTCCTGCATTGTCAGGGACATTTCCGCGTCAGTCTTATACATATAAATGCATATATTTCATATATATTTTCCGCGGGCCAGTTTTATTTTGCCCACTCTGTATTTGTGTGCGATGGAATGGAGGTATGGCGGAAGTAGGCCTACATTCTCAAGAGAAAAATTGAGCAGAGAAAACTCTAAAATGTACGCGCAAGCGAATGGTCACATGTGTAACTTTAGGTTTCACTTTAACTAAAAGGACTTGTATAATTTGTATATGACGTACTATGAAGACTGTTGGCAAGCTGTAGTCCACGAAGCACAAAAATTTCTGTAGGGCTGAAAACTCTAAAATGTACGCACAAGCGAATAGTCACTTGTGTAACTTTAGGTTTCACTTTAAATAAAAGGACTCGTATAATTTGTACATGACGTACAATGAACACTTTTGGTAAGCTCTAGTCCACGAAACACAAAAATTTCTGTCGGGTTTTTGTCTTTTATGAGAAGATCCTGATGAATTTTTCAGGAATAGGATCATCAGGTGGAATGACTATGTGACACAAATTATTTACTGCGTCATGTGGTACCTAAAAATTCTAGAGTTATTCATTTCAATTTTTCAGTATGTAATTAACTATTGGGATTTCATGGACATGATCTCTTGGAAAGTACAGTAGTTACCAAAGAGTTTGTAATACTTACTAGAGACACATACCCGTGAGTAGCAGGCAAGAAAAATGTCACAAATTGAATCGGCTAGCATCCGCCATTAAAGGGAGTGTTTGCGGCGCGAAATTCGAAAACAGTACCACAATACATTGATGTAGCCTGGTGATAGACACTGTTTTAAACATCTTTTACAAAGGATGAGTCGGATGAAATAAACATGAATGGCAGAGGAGCTCTATATTTATTAAAGTATTATAATGATTCATATTTGGCGATATTCTAAAAAATAAATTAAATCAACCATATACACTCGGGATAAGTATGTGAAATATTGAATAATGGCAATGTCAACATTAATTTTCAGTATTACTAGTATTGTTTTAAGGACATAATAATGGATATTTACTGTAATATTTAAGATGATCTATATTTCAGTCCTTTCATGCAAAGTAAGAGGAAGGTAGTCTATATGGAAGGTATATGGTGCTTAGAAAATATTTAGTGGTGAAATATACCATAAAAATTCTGGGAACTAATTTAAAATATGAGAATAAATTTTGTCATAAAACAATCTATTCATTGTGTAGGACTAGTTGATGACCACCAAGTTAGAGGTCAGTACAGACTTTTTAATATAATTAGTAGCGGTAATAGTAGGTCTAGAAGTAGTGGTAATAGTAGGCCTAGTAGTAGTGGTAATAGGCCTAGTTCTGGTGGTATTAGTAGGCCTAGTGGTAGTCGTAATAGTAGGCCTAGTTGTAGTGGTAATAGTAGGCCTAGTTGTAGTGGTAATAGTAGGCCTAGTTGTAGTGATAATAATAGGCCTAGTTGTAGTGGTAATAATAGTTATAGTAATAGTGGTAATAGTAGGCCTAGTAGTAGTGGTAATTGTAGGCGTAGTAGTAGTGGTCATAGTAGACCTAGTAGTAGTGGTAATAATAGGCCTAGCTAGGCCATCAGCTATATTTTCACTAATTTCTTTGCATTTAATACTAGAAATACATACTGTACTAAACGGGAATTACATGATTAATTAATTTATTGTGAAACAAAACAGTTTTAGACAGATATAGTCTGAGGATTTTCTTATGCACTTTGCTATTATAATCCTCTGTAATATGATGGCACCTAACCCTTACATACATTTTTGAAGCCAACCTTATAAACCTGATTAATGTGCTTCTGGAAAAACTTCATCCAAGAAATATTTCGACATTCTGTAAACACATTCAAAGGAGGAACTGCATTTGGAACATTCTTCCAAATATTAAGATTTGCATGCTTTCCTGAGCATCTTATAATAGTAGCTATGTTCGAACAATTATTTGTGGCGCAGTATTTCACCATTTTCTTATTATTTCCATTCAAGTGTACTTATATTTATTCGTATTCCTTAATAAGCATGATTTGCTCGCACTCCCGGCGAAGCATCAACTCCCTTTAATGGCGGCCGAACAGCGGTTCAATTTTGTACGCGAAACTAGCGCCGTTGGTGTCTCTAGTTATATATTACAAACTCTTTGGTAGTTGCCGTGCTTATTGCGGCAGCGATAACTAGGAAACATGGTACTTTGCCGCCAAATATATCGCTTGAACATGCCGGGATTTGATCTCGAGTCTCTAGTATGTAAGTTCGGCTAATGGTAATCTAAGGCGAGGTAAATACTCAAAATTATGGGATTGAAACAATATTAATATAGTCAGTTGTGGAAATACGAAAAGGTTACACAAGAAATACGTTACGAGCTAATATCTTGCGTCCAAATCTGGAATCCGTAAAATAAAACACATTATTTCTCAAGAGATTTCGAATATAGATTTGTGCTGAATTGTAATTTTCCTCGTCGCAGATCTCCCGCAAAGTAAGTAATCAGTAAAATTGTGCGTGAAAAAATATTATCACCTCTTTGTTCTGACTCCTGGGGGAAAAATATTCCCCCTCCTGGAAATGGGTTCCATCAATCTTATCAATGTTATTGGGCAAGTGACGTCATTCTTCGTCTGGTCTGGCAGTATAATCAATTAATGGATTGGTTGTGTTCCGGCCATCAATCACTAAGGAGACACCTCATGTACTTTTGAAGCCTCGATCCAAACAATAGATGGCCGTTGTGTCCGCTCGAGACGTACAATATCCTGTAGACGGAATTTGTGGCAGTGATAGCAAAGTACTTGTCATTGTTTTTAGTTAGTAATGTGATTGAACCCTGATAAACATCTGTTTTTCCAGATGATAATTGCATTCTAAACACAAACATACGCTATGTTACTTTTTGTTAATTAGTGTTTTACATTTCACGTCATTAATGAGACTAGTGCGTTGGATTTTAAACCTAAAGTCCTGGATTCAAATACAGAATTGGAATTTCTCATGGATATGTTGGATATTGTGACAGATTTTCACAGAAGCTCATTTTATGCTTTTCGTTCTACTGTTTATTACTGCTTAATACACTAAAGTATCGTAGAATTAGAAAACAACTGTAGCATATTACTGTATATCTCAAAGAATGCAATACTGACGAATTTTAGTGCGGTTCTTTAACACAGGTAACAAATAACCAGCTAGAATATGTGAAATCAGGCAAAGGAAAGTGTAATGTTTCATTTGTAAAATACTTTGTTTGCATGGTTATTACTACATTCTATCTATCCTTTTTATGGTCTTCAGGGGCTATGGACAATATCAAGACAATATCTACTTAAAATTTAATTCATATTCATGCAATTTTCACATTGCATATCGTATTCAAACGACAGTTTTCAGACAATTTCTCCTCTGGTAGATGAATATGTTCCATAGTAGTTTTTCACTTTCTCATAAGTATGCTTTTACACAAACATGACATTTTAGAAATGTATAAGTGGTATAGCCTTTAATCTCACGAGAAAGTTCCTGATATTTTCTGTATTTTCTGCATTTTTCTGTTCCTTTAATGTCATAATAAGGACAGTTATATTTCTGCTACAGGTGATACTGTTGCGAAAATATAGAATGAACATTTGGTTCGTTACGACATACAGTGCTGTCTGTTATACATATTAGCCTTTTTAATTACACATTTATCCCTCTTTTCTATTAGTTTGACAGGATGTTTTTTCTTGATATGTTTGTATTACTTTTATTGAGCTCAGACAATGGAAAAAAGGTTTAGTAAATAACCTTTACAACTGTTTAGTCGCCATCATTATACAGGGACATAATTTTATTTTTACTTAAATTTTTATTGTACCTGAGTTTTTGAATGTACTTCACTCCCACGACTGCTAATAGTAAACTTCCACCCGTCCTCCACATAGAACCAAGGCCGCATATGCAGTCAAAGTAGTCTTACGGTTATAGTAAGCAGTACTGATGAGCCCGAACGAACGAATGAAAGGGGACGAAGAAAGAATGAATGATGTTTAAAATGGCAGGCAGGGTAAGCATCCCATGCCTCCATTGGTTTCCGACTAACAATTCACTAACTTTAGATAGAGGTTCCCAGCTAAAAGCCGTTTGCCCTCTCAACTAGCAGTAGTGTATTTTCCCCTGTAAATGATTATATGAAAAATGTGCACGCTATCACAATTCAACTGATAGCGTGCACATTTTTCATATAATCATTTACAGGGGAAAATACACTACTGTTAGTTGAGAGGGCAAACGGCTTTTAGCTGGGAACCTCGATCTAAAGTTAGTGAATTGTTAGTCGGAAACCAATGGAGGCATGGGATGCTTACCCTGCCTGCCATTTTAAACATCATTCATTCTTTCTTCGTCCCCTTTCATTCGTTCGTTCGGGCTCATCAGTACTGCTTACTATAACCGTTAAGCAGTACTGAATGAGAATGTTCCAGAAATATGTTCGCATTTTCCAGTGAATAAAGAGCAATCATTTATTGAATCATAGGTATTTTCGCACAGTACTGTGAGTCCGTTTGGTTACGTCACATCCAAATTTTTCCCACTCGTTTATACTCGCCCTCTGTAAAGTATAGTGGCTACGTATATTATTGTACAAATTTTTAAAATGATTTAAATAAAAGGAGCCTCTTTAATTAACTGTCACATGATTTTCCCCCTTTCTACGACCCTGCTACATAACCACTTGGACGGACAATAGATAGCATATCTGAGTAAATGTATCTGTGCGAATCGGACAGAAGTGAAGATTGAATTTACAGTACGTAAGATGCTCTGTTAGAGTAGATACAGAACTATTTACCAAAACTTTCAGAACGGCCCCGAGGTTCACTCAGCCTCCTGTAAAATTGAGTACCGGGTCTTTCCCAGGTGTAAAAGGCGGTCAGAAAGTGGTGCCGACCACACAACCTCATTCTAATGCCGAGGTCATGGAAAGCATGGAGCTCTACTTCCATGCCCCCCAAGTGCCTTCATGGCATGTTACGTTGATAGCTTTACCTTTTTTTTACAGAACTATTTAAACATGCAGCAGGATTATGGCTCCTCATGTCACCTAATTTGAATGCTTTGCATTCTTTCTTTTTGGGTTACTGTAAAACAGTTGTGTTTGCTAAACATCCTACAACAGAAGAATTAAAGAATTACATTCAAGAAACAACACACCCAGTTTTAGAAAACGTGCTTAGAAACGTCTTCGATCATATGCACAATGAACTGAAGCCTGTATCGAAACGAACGGTCCCAATTTTCAACACTTTGCTTAAATATCCAGATTGTGTTTGTTTTTCAATTTAAATGCACTCTTCGTATTGTATGCTAATGTGGTGTAGACGGTACACTATGCATTGCACAACTAATACGTCCGCCTAGATAGCTCAGCTAGTGAGTAAAACCACTTATTTTAATATTATACTGTATTTTGAGTAAATAAAATCCTAACGAAAATTATCAAATTCAAAATCGTAAAATTTCCTGATTTATGTAAATGGATGCACTATTTTGTTTCCTCCTATACCTAGTAAATTGATTTGTTTGTATTTTACGCTAGTCTCATCAAACTTCGGTCGTGGAAGTGGGTAGCAAACAGTGTTTCAAGTTCTCAACTGTTAATCCAGATGTATAGACAGGTTAATATTAGAAATATTAGTAAAAAAAAAAGATGTCCCGGTACTTGTATTCGTCATCGGAGACATACAATGATATGTTCCTTCATGCTTCATTACTCTACTCTATTTAACAAGATGTGAAAAATGGATTATTATTCTTTCAAAGTACCCCCAAATGGTTATTATTACTCTATTATTGAATTTCCTATAAAGAAATATCTTTGAACTCCATGAAAGCACAGTTAATGATATTTGCTTCAAAATATTCTGATATAAAACAGACGCTAATGTAGTGAATCACGCAGAACGTAAACAACATTCTATTGGTACTAACAAAGTACTGTACATGAATTTAATTCTGACTACTGTAATCTCTGTCCACAATGTGAATCTGTCTTTTTTTTTTTCTTTTTCGCTTTTCAGAGAAACACATGTCTAGCACATATATACGAGTAAGTCTGAGGAAGAGGTACCATTTATTTATCAAATATGACGAAAAATTAACGTAAACTAGTGTAGTTTCTATTGAGTACAAAGCCGCAACGTCTAGGTCCAACGAAGGTCGTTTGTATCGACACACACAAACTCAGTTGCGTTCCTTTTGTTCCTGGACCATACGGTCCCCCTGGTTTAACTCTTACGCCTATTTCGTTGCGTATCTGCTCCGCCGCTCCTCACCTCCGCGACCACACTACGCTCGGCAAAGGGCGCTGCGTCGCTCACGCGATCTACCGTATCGGCCAGTTTTCGTAGTTTTCTTCTAAATATTGGCCGGGTCAATGGGGCAACTTTAGATTACCCAGACTCTGTTCTACTCGCCTGTTGTATTTTGTCATTCTGATAATATTTACTCTTCATACAGTCCGACACTTTCCAAAGAAAGTCAATCTTTTTAAACCAATTTTATTCAAGTGTGAAAAAAAATTAAAATAATTGAAGTGCACTGTTTTGGGTAGATCTCGACTAGATGGATACGGCTATTCCGGTTTTGCCGATGTGCAACCACCGTCTGTCGAGTTATGGGCCTCTGGAACTCGATGAACTACAAAGTCATTCTGCGCAGGCTCGCAGTGACTCACAACCTTTGGCTACATAACCCAAACACACCATTCGTTTCGGTTCAGTGGTTCGGCAACAGTGAACGAAACATAGTAGAATAGTGACATCAGGCCTCACTAGATGGCACCCAGTGATGAAGTGATTTTAAAGACCTATTGAGGTCTAAATTCCCCACACTTAGCCTATTCGTTCAGAATATCAATCGGAACTAACAAATTAAGCTAATATTTATCTCTGTTTCTTTGAATCATATTCTGACCTCTTAGGAGAATATGGGGTGTAATATAATATTTTTGAAATTATGTTTGACTGGATTTCACGACTATGGCGGTGAATGTAATTCATACATCCTTCTTTTTTTTAATGCAGTTTTCCATAAGTTGGCATTTTTCAAATTTAAATGCACTTTCCTCTGAAGCTACTGAATCAATTTACATGATATTTTACAGGTTTTCTGCAGATTGTGCTCTATATAGTATATCTACGAGTTTAAGAATATCACGCACATACCACTGGGACACGAAAGTAATTAGTTGTCTTCTACACCACTTAATTCAGAATGATTGATTGTTTAAGTGTGGAAATTTTTATTCTACTCTGAGCACTGAAAGTCTAGATATGTTGAACTAAACTTTTGTACTGAAATTTTTAATCGCACAGGCATCACTAGCCACTCCCTTTAAATATTAGTTTCATTTTATTTGCTCAGTGTTCTGTTACTTCACCAATAACTTTATTCTATGAATGATTAGTGTAGGAAGCAGTAAATACATATATTTTGTATTAAATACATGCTTGAAAATTTAAAATGCATTTAATTCCTACACTGCCCATATTACCAATATATGTGCCCATATTATACTTACAGTGCAGATAATATGGGCACTAGTAAGGTTCTAGAAAAAACATATACAGTACTGTAGGCCTATAATTATGCAACATAAAAGAATAATTTTAACATTTGAATTGGTTATATCTTTTAAAATAGATAAACTCTAAAATATTTTAGGTTTGTAAGCTGTTACCATTAATCAAGTGCAAGATATAGAGTAAAATGCCCTATGGTCCTCATATTTGCCTGATTTCCCCTATTTGTGAAAATAATGGATAGTGAATTGAATTTTATAGAATGAATTATTAAAGTAATCAGTGAAAATATAAATTCAAGATGTAGTTACAAATAGTTACTGTTCAGTAATGGACACGTTTTATTATATTTTATTTTTTAGTCGTGAACATGTGTTGATGCTTGAATGAAATAGAGTGGAGGGCTAAAACAGTCGATTGAAAGTCTAAAACTCGGACAATATTTGATATGTTTTACAGATATTTTAAATTAATTTTTAAGTTTATTTATTCTGTACATTATTGTTAATGTGTAGATCAGTGTTACATAAATTAGCCACGATTATTTAAAAGAGAATTTTATTTTCTTGTACAATTTATTCTATATAATAACGTCCACAAAAATGTTAGTTCCGTGATGTCTCAGATCTGACAGTCACAGAACTGACAAAAATCAATTTTCACTTTGTTATCCCTTAAATCACATTTTGATTACTGGGTTTAAGATTATGTTGAATATGCCCACCCCCACATCTGACTGTTAACATAAATCTACATGACACATTTTACATATTTTACAGAACATAAACTATCTCAGAACTGACTGGTAATGAAGATAATCACCGGAAAACAGTTACATATGTCTTTCTTTCTCTAATATAAAAAATACGAATCACCCTTTCACTGCATACTCCTACACATGTCCAATACCAAACTGAAGACCTTCTGGAACATTGCTGTCATCGAGTGGATATTTACATCGCTTGTAGTAAGCCTGTGTCACAGAACTGGCATTAAATATTAGGGACTGATTTAAATAATATTTAGAGCATTAAAGAAACAATTCAATGACTATCTTTTGTAATAAACTAATGTGATATATGATATGATATGATATGATATGATATGATATGATATGATATGATATGATATGATATGATATGATATGATATGATATGATATGATATGATATGATATGATATGATATGATATGATATGACATATGATATGATATGATATACAGTATGGCATACGGCATACGGTATACGATATGATATGATATGATATGATATGATATGATATGATATGATATGATATGATATGATATGATATGATATGATATGATATTCATTCATTCATTCATTTATTTTATTCCAAAGATCTTACATGAGCAATGTAGCTTTAAGATGTGGAACAAGTCAAAAATTTTACAATATTACAATTACAATTTTTACAAATTTTTATATTTTTACAATTTAGTAATTTTCTACAATTTTTACAATTGTGTGCAATTTTTTACAATATTTTGACAAGATGTAGTGAGATGAGGTAAGGTCCGAGGATTCGCCAAAATATTACCCGGCATTTGCCTTTTGGTTTGGGGAAAACCTCGGAAAAACCCAAAGAGGTAATCAAATCAAAGGGGGTAATCTAATCAAAGGAGTTGATGCCAAGGACTCCCCATAGACCATCCGGCATCAGTCCCACGGCTGTGGAAAACCTCGGAAGAAACCAAAGACCAAAGGGGGATCCAACCAAAGCCAGAACGCAGCTCCGGATCAGCAGCCCAGCGAGTCTGCAGACTGAGCTACATCGATGGCTCTACTAAAAATATACAATACATGCCCAATCAGATTATTAAATTCACAAACGCAAACGATCATTTATCAGTTGAGCTATATGTATAATACAAAACAAGTAAGTTAATTAAATTTAAGGTATAAACAATTATTCAATCAGTTGTGATATACAGAAATTGATAATACGTATCATGTAAACTACTTCAAGTTACAAACACAAACAATTTATCAATAGAGCTATGTAGATTACTATTCAAATTAAAGCATATACAATTCATCGGCCAAAACTACACAAATAAATACAATACAAAGTAGCATACTTTCATTAAGCTATACAAATTTGTGCAATTAATATCAATTCAATTTATAATCATAAACAATTCATCAGTTGAGCTATTCAGACTACTATACAATTTACAGCATATACAATTCATCAATTGAGCTATACAGACTACCATTCAATTTACAGTAGGCCTATATACAATTCATCAGTAGAGCTACACAGACTAGTAATCATAATAAAAACATATATAATTCGTCAGCCAAACTATACAAACATATACAATCAAATTAGTTCAATTTACAAACTTATTTTCGTTAAGCTATACAAAATTGTACAATTCATATGAAGTAGATTAATTCAATTTATAAGCTTAAACAATTCATCAGTTGACCTATACAGTATAGTATTCAATTTACAGCACATACAATTCATCAGTTATGCTAAACAAAAATATACAATGCATAATAAACAGATTAAGTCAATATAAAAACATATTTTAGTTGAGCTATATAAAATTGTACATGTCATTTAAGTAGAATAATTCAATTCACAAGCATGAACAATTCATCAGTTGTGTAGAAGGTATGAGTATGTAGAAATTTGGTTAATTCTTTTCTGAACCTTTTCTCGTGGTTCTTCAAATCTTTAAGATAATTAGGCAGTGCATTGAAGACTGTTATACATGAATAGCGAACTCCTTTTTTAAAACAGCTTAGGCTAACAGAGGGTAGATGAAGATCTGATTTATGTCTTGTATTAAAATGATGAATGTCTTGATTAGTACTGAATTTATCATTAGGGGAAGAATGAATTCACAAGGTAAACTCAAGATTTCTAAGTTTCGGAAAATATTTTTACATGAGGTCCTTTTATGCACACCGGCCATTATTCTCATAGCTTTCTTTTGTAAAACAAAAATGTGTTTAGCTTCAGACGAGTTACTCCAGAATATTAATCCATATTTCATTACAGAGTGAAAATATGCAAAGTATGACATTTTAAGTAAGTTTATATCACCAATATTAGATAAGATCTTAATGCATAACAGGCAGAGCTCAATTTACGAGTAATACTTTCTATATGCGTTTTCCAGTTCTAGTGATTATCCAATTCTAAACCAAGAAACTTTGTGCTTATAGATTCTTTCAGATGAGTTCCATTTAATCGAATACTGTAGGAAACCTGAGCACTATTGTATGTACTAAATTTGACTGCACTGGTTTTATCAACATTAAGTGCTAGTTTATTTGCATGGAACCATTCATTCATTAGATTCAGCACTGTATTAGAAGTGTTTAAAAACTGATCGTATTTTTTGCTTGAAATAATTACACTTGTATCATCTGCAAATAAAATTACATGAGATAAATAGTTTATGGTCAAGGCTAAATCATTAATATAAACTAGAAACAACAATGGACCTAAAATTGACCCCTGCGGAACACCATGTTTAATATTTCTAAATTCTGAATAAGTAACTTTATGACTATTTGGTACATTTATTTTTACTTTTTGTTTTCTATTTGATAAGTACGATGTAAACCAACCCAACATCTCATCTTTTATACCACAAAACTTCAATTTTTTTTACTAATATACTAGGTCTACACCATGGGCGGCCAAAAGGATTGTCTGCGACGAATCACTTGCAAGACGCTACTTGTATAAGCTCATGACCTCGGGTGGAAGGGTTGAACATGTGGGTAGCGACAAGTGTGTTAACTAGAACAATGGCGGGTGTACGCTAAACATCATTGGGGAAGTTCGTATACTTTCACTTGAAGCAAAATCACAATTTGTTAATTAGTAAAAATAAATATATAAACAAACTATAGCCGTTGGAACAGTGTGATAAATACTCGTAGTATAAACCATTAAATAGATTCTAAACACTTTGGAAATAAACAATTATTAGAAACTACAAGTCCCATGTAAATTGAAATTAAATACATAATCATCATTAGTCTGATGTGAAAATAAACCAGTATATTTATGTCTACTGTACGTATAATAAGGAACGAAATTAGTCTTCTTCACTTTCACACATTTGTTTCAGCAATATTGCATTGAAATCCGAAGTTACATCACACACTGCCAACCGTAACTGGTCACGGAGATGTTCGTCCGTCATGCGGGTCCTACATTTTGACTTCGCGCTGTTTCGAATTTTGTTTATACAGTAAAACCCCGATTATCCGTCACTCTATTAACCGATTGGTGGATTATCCGACTGTCTTTCTTGCTCGTAGAAAAAAATATGAACTACTGTACATTACATTAATACGAATTTTTCCTACAGAGTGTTTTTTTTATAAATCTTTGCCCTTACGCATTATGGCCGTACTGTTTAACTTCTATGCAAAATATCTTCTACAAGCGCCAAAAGAAAACATGTTGTACTACGGCAAAAAGTGCAAGTAATTGATTGGTTTGGGATAAGAGAAAATGTGGTTCATTTCACATCACAATACGAAGTAGGAATTACAACTGTACGCGATTTAGACTAATGAAAAATAAAATATAAACTGTATAAAATTTGTAAATCTACAACATGAGACCTCTACTATTCCTATCTTTCTACAGACAGTCGTCATAAGGGGTTTCCTTAGCATTTAAAAACCCGTGGTTGAAAACCAGACTTAAGTACAATAAATAATGTTTTAATAACTGACCTATCGGAAAATCAAATATGAATTGTAAAAAACAAAACAGACTTAAATTATTGAACTTCTGATGCAATACCTAGCGTATTAAAAGAAAAGACCATAGAGGAAATTAGGAAAATATTATGTAGTTAGTTTATGAAAACTTTTTATGGTACGGATTATCTGAGTTTTTTGATTAACCGTTCACTCCACCCCCTTCATTACCACGGATAACAGAGGTTCTCCTGTATTACGTATCACCACATGCATGACATGCTGAAAATTCAAAGTTTTCTCACAAAGCTCTTCTTGATGAAGATTGCAATGTACTATGTAGAAATCTGATACACCTCTTTCATTCAGAAATACTTTTAATCTGCCAATTAAACTCTTTTTCTCGGCAACAATGGAACGGGCTCCATCTGTAGCTATGGACACTAGCTTCGACTACCGGTACTGTAAATTATGTTTATGTACGCACGAGCAAAAGCCATTGAATATTTCTTCTCCAGTGGTGTTACATTTTAAAGGAATCAGGTCTAATAAATATTCCTCAACATTAAGCTTTTTATCAACACCTCTCAGCTGTAGGCCTATCTGTCAAATCATTGCTTTCTTCACAAGCGAGAGAAAAATGTACAAAGTTATAAATGTAGCATAAATCTGCCTAGATATTTCATTAGATATGATTTCAATTCTTCGTGCAACAGTTTGTCGAAAAAAGGAGTAAATTGCGAAAGTGTTGCAATTCTTTGGGGCACAAAATTTCTGCAACTTTAATCATGCATGTTTTTACATTCTCTCCTTACTGAAATGATTTGAGACATTTTGCTATCTCCCATGACACAATGTAACTAGTCTTCTTTTTCTGTCATGTCAGATGCAGAAACGTCAATATGCAGAGCATGCTTATTTAACAGGTTACTCAATTCTTTTGTCCGATCTAGTCTTGGAATAATGAGGGAATATCCATAATAATAATAATAATAATAATAATAATAATAATAATAATAATAATAATAATAATAAAATAACGCTAATATAATAATATTTATAATAGTCAATAATACATTTCAACTCAGCATACTGAGAATGCCATGCAACATAGCGACGTCGTACATTCCCTCGAAACATGCCGGAAATTATGTTGGAACATATAAGACATTTTATGCTCGACCATGCCGAAATGTAGTAATTATACACCTGGTAGCAGATCTTTACTGGACCTCATTAAAGTACACCTACTCATTAAAGGTCAGGTCTTACAGCCAATGACGACTCAGGTTACAACTGTTCAGCCAATGACTGGTCAGCTTTCTACCGTTATAAAACCGCAAGTATCGATTATTCTCGGATATGCAATCGAAAGAGAATTAGCGAAAAGTCACGGAGGCTGGAAATCCAATACTGTCACAGAAGGTTATGTTCTGTTACTATAATAATTAGCGTTAATTGTAAATAATATTCAAATAAATTCAATTTGTCATCTCGTTTTTCAATGTCTAATTTAATTTCAATGTTATTTCTGTAGGTTCTTATGGCCTAGCAAGGTCAATGTGGACATCTGTTCCTCGGAAAAAATCAATACTTTCGCGTCTGCGCACATCTCACAACATACGGGACATTGCTAAAAAATTAATAATATCAAGTTAGAAATATGGTCGAGCATAAAAAGTCGTATGAAACTCGCCTATAATGGTAATTAAGAAGCTAGTATGAAAATTATGAAACTCGCTTGCACTCGTTTCATAAATATGCATACTCACTTCTTAATTGCATAATGTACTATTATGCTCGACCATGCCGAAATGTAGTAATTATACACCTGGTAGCAGCCCTTTAATGGACCTCATTAAAGTACACCTATTCATTAAAGTTCAGGTGTTCCACCAATCAGAAAATACCATTGTAGCTATATGAAAGCGCAAGTATCGATTATTCTCGGATATGCAATCGAAAGAAAACAATAAATCAATAAATCACCTATATTTGAAATAAAGTCAGTTCTGTTACTATAATAATTAGCGTTAATTATTGTAAATAATATTCAAATAAATTCAATTTGTCATCTCGTTTTTCAATGTCAAGGTCAATGTCGACATCTGTTTCTCGGAAAAAATCAATACTTTCGCGTCTGCGCACATTTCACAATTCACTAGGTATTGCACAAGGTCAGTTCCGCTCCTCAGTCAGATAAGAATAACATGAATACTTATGAATAATTTCAAGTTAGAAATATGGTCGAGCATAAAAAGTCGTATGAAACTTGACTATAATGGTAATTAAGACGCTCGTATGAAAATTATTAAACTCGCTTGCGCTCGTTTCATAAACATACTCGCGACTTAATTACTATCATTATAGGCCCGTTGCATAATGTACTATTATATTATCACCATCTTCACAGCAATAATATTCTAGTTCCCACTCTACATTAAATCTCCTTCTTTTGCAGATCGAAGGCTTTGTCAGAGACTTTCGTAACCACCTTATACATCCGGTACGCCCGCCACTGCCTTGTTTACTGTATCAAGCACACGCTATGACAGTCAGGGTGCCTTACGGGGGAGAAGGGCGAATGGAGAGGGTTACATTGCAGGTTGCATAGTGACTACACATTGATTCGCGAATCACCTTTTGGACATCTCTGGTCTACGCAATCAAATGCTTTAACCAAGTCACAAAAAATCCCACCTACATGTAATTTCGAATTTAATGAAATTAGTATTTCATCCACCAAACTAAAAGCAGCATTCTCTGTCGATTTTTGTTTTCTAAATCCAAACTGTTCTAAAACTAATATATTGCTAGACTCCAGGTAATGATATAATCTATTATACATAACTTTCTCAAACACTTTTGAGAATGTTGTTAATAATGATATGGGTCTATAATTAGCAATGATACATTTATCTCCCTTTTTGTATATTGGTTTTACTATTGAATATTTGAGTCTTTCTGGAAAAATACCTAATTGCATTGATAAATTGCATAGATAGCTTAACGGAGGGGATATTATTTCAGAACAAGCTTTCAGAACTTTACTTGGAATTTCATCATATCCAGAGGAATATTTTGTTTTTAGTTGTGTTATCATATGCATGATTTCTGCTGCGGTAGTGGGAATAAATTTGAGACCTAAAAACTCAGCGTTAAATGCATCACTTAGGTAACCAAGCGCAGCATCTTCTGCACAATCTTGAATGTTTAAGTTCTGAATAATATTTATATAGAAGTCGTTAAAATGATTTGCAATTGACTTTGGGTTATCTATTTTATTATCATTGATTTTAATACAAGTAATATTTTCATTCTTTGAATATCGATTAGTTCCATTTTTAATAATATCCCAAATAGTTTTAATCTTATTATCTGAATTTTGTATTTTTTCATTCAGATACATTTTCTTTGCATCTTTTATAACTTTTGTCAAAGTTTTACAGTAATGCTTGTAGTAATTAAGAACATGAGGATCATCACTATTCCTGCTCATTAAATATAGATTCCTTTTTGTAACATATGATATGATATGATATGATATGATATGATATGATATGATATGATATGATATGATATGATATGATATGATATGATATGATATGATATGATATGATATGATATGATAAGATATATATGACATGATACGATATGATGTGATGTGATATGATATGATATGATATGATATGATATGATATGATATGATATGATATGATATGATATGATATGATATGATATGATATGATATGATATGATATGATATGATATGATATGAACAGCTTAAAACACAGATGAATCCAGACCTTAATACCTGCTCTTAACTATGTCTTTCATGTGCTTTCACTTCCAATTATCCCTCCTAATTTATCACACTTTATTAACCTAATTCACTTCTCTTCTTCTTACTTACACTAATAGTTAATTGCAATAATGTAATAAATTACAGAGGTATCCTAACATTTAATTCTGTCAAATATTGTGTTTCACTCTTTCAATTCCTAAATGACCATAAAAATGCTTCTGAAGATGTAGTCAGGGACACATCACAGAAGTGACATTCGGGCATAATATGGTTTCATCACATTTGTCCCAATAATAATTAAATTACAAAATGATAGTTGTCATTGTTTTAGTAGGTAAAAATGATATAATTTCCAGTCAGTTGCACAATAAATTTCGTGACTTTTAGCCTATCTGCAAAGCAATGATGGATAAGTGGAAAGAGAAGCTCCGTAAATTGAAGTATTACATAATAGACAAAATAATGGCGAAAAGTATTGCTTAGGAATATATTTATGATGATCACTTTCACCTGTTAAATATAAACTAAATTTGTAAATACCTAGTTGTTGACTTGTTTCAGCTTAGTAGTAGCCATTTTCAGAACTGCTAAGCTGAAGCTATTCAACTAGGTATTTACAAACTTAATTTACATCTAACGCGTGAAAGTGATCATCATAAAATATATGCTTAAGTGATACAATGTTAAAATTTGTGTAATCGAGTTGCAAAGAAAAGTATTGGCACAATTGAGAGAAAAATAAATCTTGTACTTCTTTCCAGATCTCGTACTTTTTTCCCTCCAAGTTCGATACCTTATATATTTCACTCCTGGAGACCCCGATGGTAGTGGCAACCGGCGTGCAACCCAATAACCGATGACCCCCTGCATTGTTTTATTCGTAATTTCATTTTAAAGAAGGAAAACCTATTCTCATATTTCGTTACTTATTTCATTCTGCCGGGTCAATCGATTTTGTATGGTTTAAAAGTCGTTTCTAAAATGTAAAATATATAGAAAGACCCGTAAGTTAACTGTAACCTCCTATAAAATTTACCACGAAACAACACTGCGCTTTATTTCTCTCCATTCTTCCGGTTTCTAGTAGAACTCTATGCAATGATTAGAACAGCAAAAGGAATATGGTCTCGGTCAATACACTGTCGATAGACACAGGTCGCCGTTGCCGGAACTCGCGGCAACAGAGAGGGAGAGAAAGAGAGAGAATGAAAATATCAGTTATATTATGCAGGTGTATGACACAACGAAGAAATATTGTACACTCACACACAAATAACTCTAACATAGAGTGACCACACTTCAACTTATTGAAGTTGACACGAATCAACATTTTATCTCAACGTTCATTATTACGTGTGTTTATATTTATTTATTTAAATGGCACATGGTACTCAGAATCATTAAAAAATTGAACTTTTTGTTTTTTAACGGAATTAAATTCTCTGAATCTTCCTGCTCAAGAATATATTTAGTTTTTTAATGTTGCGATGTGTTTAACCTAAAAAAATAGTTTTTAACTGAAGCAGTTACCCTTTAAATCAGTAGTGCCACGCCCCTTCATTGAAATGTGAATTTCTCTGCTTACTATGATAGAATTTTTGGGAAAGTTCATTTCTTTGTAGTAGGCCTACACTATTGCCAGCCCTGTTGCTGTACTTGAAATGCATGTAATGGCTTCTTGTGTTTACATTTTGAAGTAAATAACAGTTTATTTGGTGTTGGAGTTAGTTCTTCGGTGTTATTATGTTATATAATTCGTGTTCTTAATCACAATAACAGTTTAAAATGGGTAGAAGTAATATCTATTGCAAGAAACGAAAATTTCGTGGTAATTAGTACACTAAGAAGAATAATGAAGAACATAATCCACATGGAGAGAAAGAACTCTGCCCTTCAGTGTCCAGTTCCTCTAAGAGAAAACTTTCCTATCTACATGAAGGTGAAAGCATTGTGCAGGATGTAAATACAAGTATTGATAGTGTTGTAAATCAAAGTAATGATTTTTTTTATTTTAGTAGGTTATTTTACGACGCTTTATCAACATCTTAGGTTATTTAGCGTCTGAATGAGATGAAAGTGATAATTCCGGTGAAATGAGTCCGGGGTCCAACACCGAAAGTTACCCAGCTAGAGTAATGATGTAGGCCTAAATAGTAGTGGTGATATTATAATTAGTGTAGATTTGTAAGTAAGTCAGTCAGAAATGTATGTTTATTTTTAAACGCGGTTTTCTTAAAACAATATTTTTATGTATATATGCACATATATCTTAGAAACTAATAATGTTACAGAGCTGAAATTTTGCACACTCATTGTACATCATATAATAACTTAATGGTAGCACTTTTACATTGATCTTAATATGTATTACAAGATTTAGGTGTATTTTTGTGTTGAAAATTTGAGGTTTTCCTCGGTAGTATTTTTATAAAGTATATTATTTTTAAAAATTGATAAAATCGAGCTAGATTTATAATTTTGCTAATGAACGTAGATAAGTATATTGAAAATATGTGTGAAAAATTTGAACCATGTAGATAAACCACTTTTCAAGTGAAAGGTGCATCAATTCAACAATTTTGTTATCGTTCTTCCTTCTTTCATTTGAATACAATTTTTTAAACTCAATTATAGCAGTTAATATAACCATAACGGGCGCGCTTCCGAACAGGGAATGAGTGAATTTGCTCCAAAAGTGTTGGCCTTTCCTTCAGGAAACTATAGAAGTCTATGCAAGACACATTTTTGAAGCGACATTTTGTGATTAACATGGCCTTTATTGAGTTCAATGCGGTGACATCTGATAGAAACAATATAGAATGAATCAATGTTTTACGTGCTTATTAAATAAAGTAAAGAAAAAATATTTTAAAAATAATTTAGAGAAACGGGACGTTATTTTCAAAAAACGGGACATTTGGCTTCCCGAACATACTTTTCTCCGGACAGGGAATAAGAGGCTGAAAAAAGGGACAATCCCATTACAAACGGGACGTCTGCTCACCCTTTTAAATAGTAGTGTTTTATACGATATAAATTAATAAAACAGGAATCATTAGAACCAACATAACTGCAGGGAAAAAGAGGCTGAAAAAAGGGACAATCCCGTTACAAACGGGACGTCTGCTCACCCTTTTAAATACGAGTGTTTTATACGATATAAATTAATAAAACAGGAATTATTAGAACCAACATAACTGCATAGGGAGTTTTCTTTATGCAGTGTAGTCCTAAGGTAAAGCATCTTGTCTTTTTCCTTCTCTTTTTCATCATCATCGTCGTCATCATCATCATCATCTTCTTCTTCTTCTTCTTCTTCTTCTTCTTCAGATTTGTCGGTGCATGAATCACTCTCTCGGATATCCATCAGAATATTCGTATAACATCGTCTCGTGAGATTTTCTTTGTGGTGATCAATCTTTCGGTATTTGTGACCAAAGTTATCCAGTCCTTCGTAATATTAATTTCAGCGACGTGAGTCAGCCGTTCGCTATTTCTTACTTTCCTTTACCCACATTAACTCATCTTTCCACTGCAATATTATTTCTTCATATTCCTTTGGCTCGTTTGCGTAGGAATAATTCCGGGTTATAATTGACATTGGCTGGGTCATTGGCTGAGAAGAAATTGCCTACTGAAGGATGCAATGAAAGGATTGGTGAACGTGAGAAGAGTTCGGGCCTAAATAAGATATCAGATGATGGACGACGTTAAGATATATGGATCATATGCAGAGACTAAGAGGAAGGCAGAAAATAGGAAAGATTGGAGAAAGTTGGGTTTGCAGTAAAAGACCTGCTCTTGGACAGAACACTATGAATGGATAATTTACATATTTAATAAGGTTAAATGCTCTATTATTATTATTATTATTATTATTATTATTATTATTATTATTATTATTATTATAATTCAAACACTCGATAATTTTATCTTTACGGAACTTTCTAGTGGGTAGCTAATTTCTTTATAATGCAGTGGCCTAGTAGCTGGTATTGTCCATAACGATGAGGAATTTCTCTTCAAGAAAGTTAAGAAACACACCTTGCCGCTCATTTACTTATGAAAATCGGGGTCTCTGTTATAGGAACGGGATTTGTTTTCGAGTATAAAACCCGCTCTTTCAGTTCTGCATGGCAAAGAGTACGTCTGCTGCTTCTCGAACAGGAATTCGAAAATCGCCGTGTCCTTTCCAGTTGTGTGACATAACTTCCCATGGATAAATTCGGCTCACCCACGTATCGTCTGTACAAACAATGTAACGTTCGTCACCAAAAATTCTGAGATTGTGGGAAGTCCATAAAAATTTTATTCTCACAGCAGTTATGTCACTCCTTTCTAGGAGAAGCATTTTGCCATTATATTTTCTCTCATACTTAGAGACAAATTCGCGGGATTAATTTCGTACACAAAAGTTAGCAATAATTTTGTACGTTTTCTTCCACAATAATTTTGCGTTGTCGTAAATTTTTAATACTGTGCAAGGAATCTTAGTTTTATTAAAATTATACATATTGGATCACTCGCGTTTTCAAATATTTAAAATAACATTTATTTATTTAACCTGGTGAAAAATAAGGCCATTAGACCTTCTCTTCCCATCTACCAGAGGATTATAACTACAACATTAAGAATACAATTAAAACTATAATTACAATTAATATTAAATTTACAATTACAATATAAAAATCTAAGTATTAATAATATAGGCATGCCATTGGCGAAAGAGATTTCCTGCTTTTAGAAAGAATACATTACACCGTTTGCACACTCACATTACAGATTTCTGCAGTAATAGGGCTTGAGAAAACTGTGTTTGTACGCACTTCCTTACATGAAAGTTTTTTTTTTAAATTATATATTTTATTATACACTTCCTGTCCATTTGTGTACAACCCTACTTTTAACTCTACGAATTTCTCTTAAATTTTATACTTGCTTTACTCAGAGACAAATTAGATACTCTTATTTTTAATACAGATAAAAAGAAACATTTTAAAATAAATATTATGCGTGCCTATGTAACTCATGTGAAACAATAAAATATAATAGACTATATTGCTCCGTCGATATAGGAGAAAGTTAATGTTCACCTACTAAGATACAGTATAACACGCGGAGAAGTCCCATGCAATCGGCAAGCATCATGGTTAGGTAGAGAATGAAAGTCGAGGAATATTATGGACAGGAAAACATCGATCATACGGGATGGGTGTTAGAGAGTTGTGAATACATTACAAAAAGTGAATATGATACAACATTAATACAAATTAATTTTATTTCCTATAATATATCTATCTATGGAATATAATAATGAATGAATAAGCCAAGCAAACATTAAATAAATACATAAGTAAGCAAGCAAGCTAAACAAATAAATAAATACTTACCTAAATACATAAGTAAATAAATAAATACATACATAAGTAAATAAATAAATAAATACTCGTAAATAAACCAAGGAAACAAATAAATACCTAAATACATGAGTAAATAAATAAATATTACCGTAAACTCTCCAGCAATATCCTTAATATTTGCGCTGTTTTCTAGACACTGAATAGTATTTACTTTAATTTCAAAGAAATGTTTTTTTTATAACTAAGATATATTGAATTAATAGATAAAGGAAATCAGTGATGAACTTATTTTTAAGATAAGTTCATGACTGACTACCTTTATCTATTAATACAATATTTATTTTGTCAAAAATACTGAAACGTGAACGTTTTGTGACATGATGCCTTAGTGGTATGCGGGGCCTTGGATTCTCTTAACAAGAGACCACTTGTATTCTCTTCTGTTTTCTTTAGACTCAAACACATTCTACTAAATCGGTGGAGCAGTGTATTTTGTACACAGCAACAATGAAAATGTAGGCTAAGTGTTTTTACTTACGACTTTCAAAGTCATCTCCAGTCTTACGAAGTTAGTACCAAAATATTGATTTCTGATTGAGTGCAGCCAGACATATAGATAAATCTATTGCACTAGCATACTATACTCTGTTCATATAAACAACTCACAGTATATCCGGAACTATGGATGGGTGACTTAAGTCAGTCACTACATTACAATAATATGCACTGTAGGGAAGCAATTTCATTACGTACTAACGTTCGCAGTAGAGTCGTGTAGTCTAAGGAATGACTTTCAACGTGACAGAAGTTAAATTCTCCAATCGCAAGAAGTAGAATGCTATACTTTAAGAATTTGCTGATAACCACAATAATAAATGAAGAAACATTTTACCTGAAATTATTTAATGTGGACATTTAATCTATAAAAGTAAATAGTAGCCTAGTTCAGGAAGTCAGTCACTACATTACAATAATATGCACTGTAGGGAAGCAGTTTCATTACGTACTAACGTTCGCAGTGCAGTCGTGCAGTCTAAGGAATGACTTTCAACGTGACAGAAGTTAAATTCTCCAATCGCAAGAAGTTGAATGGAATACTTTAAGAATTTGCTGATAACCACAGTAATAAATGAAGAAACATTTTACTGGAAATTATTTAAAGTGGACATTTAATCTATAAAAGGAATAGTAGCCTAGTTCAGGGAAACTGTGCTATTAAAAACACGTAGAACACACTCTTTGCTTAGGAAATAAGCTATGAAGAGGAACATACTTCTTCAAAACCTAAGTCAAGTATGTCATAATTCTTTTTCGATGTATGTATAATGTTGATAAGTTGCAATATCCCTTTAAACAATTGAATTGCCTATAACAATAATTCTGCTGCAGTCCACAATTGTAGAAATGACTAAGATGTGAGGTATGTGGAATAATAATATTGTTCTAATAGCCTGAATGCTGTGTAATGTCTTAAATGTTTGTGTTGTATCGGGGTGGCCCTGGCACTGAGCTGATCCCTCGTCCGGGGAGGCCCTCCATGTCCTCGTGTGGTCAAAAAAGTATGTATGTGATCCAATAGCTTAATTCCTCTCCCGACAAGTCGCGGCCCTGTAAGGCCCGTATGGCGTGGGTCGTGTAAATGCACCTAAAAGGGAGAGGTTAAACTAAGGGAAAGAAAGAAAATTCTAATAGCCTATAAGGCCCAATCGTCATTAAACCAAATATGAAAAACGTCCTTCAAAAGAATTAATGTGCTACAGCTACGTACATAACAAGATGCGCTATTAGTTTCACAAAGCTCTTGTTCACTTGATGATGTAGTAAGAAATACGGTTTCATAATTCAGACTTGCCCCAGTTACGTCTTGCTACGTAAATGAATGTTTTACGCATACGAATAGTTATTTTTGAACATAAGAATATTTATTTTGATAAATGAAAGTGTACATTATTAAGTATTGTAAAAAGTTCAGAGACATATCACTATATATTTCGTTTGTTACTTTTATACATATGTGAAAATTATTTTAGATTGCAAATTACGAAGTTTCTAATTGATAATCATTATCATTATGATTTTATATTGTTTGCTTGTTGCGTTTCTTGTTCTAAGGTCATGGATCTTTGACACAAAGACAAGTATGGTTACCACCCGAATGTACATATTTGTTGTGCTGGTTTGTTGACGTTTAGACTTGTGTTACTACTCTTCATTCGGTAGAGATATAGTCCTAGTTCACACAACTTAATAGTCTCGGTACCAACTTCCTAGCTTTAGTCATCACTTTCAAAATATGTACATATTGAAGTAAAATGATGCATTGATATACGATGATTTTTCCTCTTAGATCCTTCTTGCGTTAGTCAGTTCTGTTTTGTTAGTATTCGAGCGATAACTTGCTAAATATTCGTGTTAGAGACACGGTTTTTGTGCAGTCTCATACAAAAATGTTAGCTCTATACAATCTCACAACTCAATTTTCTGAAAATATTACGTTAACAATGCGCTCAGAGAAAAAAGAAAACGGAAGTTACACAGTGGAAGAGCTCATCGCGCTAATTAGAAAACATGAACCTGCTATTATTGACTAAGCGTCATAGACTGACTTTAACTAGCTCCGGCTGATATTTCGTTTTATTTTAATGCTACCGTAGCCATATTCTCTCATGTTCCTCTTTTTCACGTGCTTTGTTTACATTTATTGCGATATTTATTTATTTCCTCTTCCGTTCATTCCTTTTACTTGTATTTAATATCCCATGCTTTCATTTCTTTTTGATTTTCTATAAGAATCCCATTTCCGGCCTACAGTAGCACTATCTCCTGGTGTAGTTGCCTCATATATGGTGCCTTCTTGGTATCACTTGTGAGTTTCAGACCTGTCTTCGGACAGTTGACTAAACAAAAACAGTAGGTATTCCAGCAGGTTTGTTGCTACCCCATTTTACGATTTGTTTTGAGGCTCTAAACGCCAATATCGGAACTTTCACGTACAGTACCTTACACTTCATAAACTGCCCTTAAATAACTCACTAAGTATAATATAACTTTCTTATTAATATAACATTGTAAAACCATTACTAGTGAAATTATATGCTTAACATAAGTCAGTTACGTCCTTCCTGAAGAATGATGACCCATCCTATGTGGTTGATGTTATTGTGGAGTTTATGTGTACATCCAGAGCATTTTATTACAGATATCCACATTTACATAAATAGTGGCCAAGAATATTGCATATGAAATTTCTCTCGTTTAATTCAGAAAACCGCGTATGAAAATCTCATTACACGTTTTTTCGTAATTGAAGTTCAGGATTCCACCTAATGACTGATATGATTCGATCATTAATAACTGTAATATCACAGTGGCTTCTAAGGGATCCGATAAATAATTAAACATAGCAACCTATGCGGTAGCAGTGACACAGAAAACGTTTCAAATTAAGTTACAAACCGCGTTGTGTATGTTTGCTTTCATTATCCTCCGTGCTAGTGTTCTTAATTTCCTCTAAAAGTCAACTACAGCAGACCTGCACAAGGTTTGCGCTCTACGAGCCGGCTCTCAGCTCATGAGCGGAATGCAGATATTGGCTGCGTTCTGTATAAGGATGGACTGGAAGAAGGGGTGATCTCGTACATTTTTTTATTATTTATTTTATTAGGTTATTTTACGATGCTTTATCAACATCTTAGGTTATTTAGCGTCTAAATGAGGTGAAGAGGATAATGCCGGTGAAATGAGTCCGGGGTCCAGCACCGATAGTTACCCAGCATTTGCTCGTAATGGGTTGAGGGAAATCGAAACCGGGCAACCTGGTTTCGCGGCTAGACGCGCTAACCGTTTCTCCACAGGTGTGGACATCTCGTACAAAATGTACACAAAAGGAAGTATTAGTACGAGTGTTCATGAAATGAATTCCCGTTCAGTGTTTACAAAACTATCTTGGACTATTATTAATAAATAAAAAATATTTATTTTACGGAAATTATAGAAATTCTATAGCTACTTAAATATACAATATCATTTTGTTATATTTTTATTCATCAGTACATGAAAATGGGATTTTATGCTGTTGGCAGCTGAAAGGAACAGTACTGATCGTAATGAAATATCGGTTATAGATATTCGATGCCTGCCTTTATTAAAGTTGTTAATAGAAAGCAGTTGCTCACAAATATAAATGCTGAGTCAAACATAGTAATCATTTTCACAGCCAGCCTGTGTAGTCGTGGATATTATTGCTAATGTTTACTCATGTAAAACTCAACCAGACTAGTAGTATTATTCAAAAGGTCTTTAGCCCATAGCTCCCATTGAAGATCAATAAGTTCGAGCTGTAAATCGTTAAATGTTAAATGTTATGTTTCATTTTACGACGCTCGTAAATGCCGAGGTTATATCAGCGTCGCCCGTGTGTCGGTTTTTTGTCCCGCAGGAGTTCTTTTACATGCCAGTAAACTGCTGATAAGAGCCTGTAGCATATGCGGAATCGAAGCCGCAAACTCGGGCATAGAAGGTCAGCGCTATACCAACTGCGTCAACCAGGCCGACCTGTAAATTGTATGATACTGTTTCAACTGGTGTTGAAGGATTTTATTACCAAAACCTTAAAATTCTTTCCAATTAAGAAAAGATCTTGGAACCTAGATTTAAATTCATTTTGAATTTCAAGTAACATTTGTACATAATCGTTTAACATGGCTTCATCACGAGCAGTTTCTATCGTTCGAAAGTGAGCCATATTACCTTCCCGAAACTGACTTACGAATAGTGTAAGTTTACAACCGAAATCCCGTAATTTATTCAACATATCAACAATGAGCTGGCCTTTTCCCTGAAGAGAGGTATTTAAATTGTTGAAGATTAATAAATTCCTCGTGTAATAATGCAACTTCCAACTCCTGAACCTTTTTACTGCGATCTTCACCAACAAAACCATCGTATCTGTATGTGTGGACTAGTAATGATTCATTATATTATGTTTTCCGCTTTCTTTAAAACTTCTGTGGCAGATAAGTATTGACTCCAGCTGCTGTGAAAAAATTAGCATTTTCCCAGGCAATATTGAAAGAATTTGCCTGATGATCACTTTCCCAATTCCTCCATTATGTAGCCGTAGATAGGCAAAGTAAAATAGCTACTGATAATAGACACTACACCAGATAGCTGCGTGGACTATCCTCTACCTATAGCAGGCCTACGTTGGCGAGCTGTTAGCTCTCTCGCTACGAAGGAGCTGCCGCGCTCAATGAGCGCCGTTTGTACAGGCGCATGTAGTAGGCCTAGAACTAATAATACCAGTAAAATAGGCACATTCGTACGATAGATCAATGCTAATACATGGGGGCTTCTCATTTGATATACAGTACTTAAGTGCGATCCCTAGGACTCACTGGAATCATATTTTTTATGGGTAGAAATGTGTTTACCGGGAATTTTTTCCATTCCACATTATGTTGTAAATATCATTCCACCAATAACATCTATTTTAAACACATCGGCACAACCCAATATCACAAATTCTGTCATCATTGATTGTTATCAGCTGGCAGCGATGCCCGATTGGAGATAATCAGATGGTCTCAGGTTAACTGTGTTCTAGAATCCCTCATAAGACGGCGTGGGTCGTGCCCCGTTGAACTACTGTGCCTAAAGTTGTTCCTAAGACGGCGTCACCGCAGTTGTTTGCTGTTTGCTTCCTTTGTGTTGCAGTCGATGAGTAACTCACATAATGGACTAGAGACCCCGAATTTCGCATTAATTTCGAAAAAAAAATGCTATAAAAATATTATATTCCCCGTTTTGTCGCTAATTAGTTGTAAGATTATCAACAGTAATCTCATTAGAGGTTTTGATTTATCTAGAGAAAATGAAAACTCGAGTGGGATTTAATTGACTATTGCAAGATTAGAAGAAAGTATATAAAGATCAGAAGAAATAAAGTACTCTAATACAACAACATTTTAACTGACTTACTAAAATTCTATTTCACTAATGTTAGCTTCACCAAAATGTTTGAGCGGAGCCCCCATTTTCAGTTGACTATCTATGCGGTAAACAAATGACGATCTCAAAGCATGTTTTATAGTACCGTAAAGAATTTTCCGTTTGAAATGTTGGCAAACAAAGAAACATATGGTAGGGAGGTGATAAAAGGAGAAGAAAGTACGGTATATAATAATAATAATAATAATAATAATAACAATAATAATAATAATAATAATAATTCTTTATTTATACTGGCAGAGTTAAGGCCATAGGGCCTTCTCTTACACTCTACCAGGTCACAAAGTATACAAGGAGTTAAAATTTAACAAAACGTTAAAGAACAGAATACTAACATATTACAAAGAGAAATAATAATAGCATAATAAATAGACACTAAACGACATGAAAATAATACCTTAATAAAAAAGAAAGTAAAATACATTGGAATATAGTGAAAACAACTCATTTAGTACAAATTGTTAATATGGAAAAACGTAAGGAAGAATATATCAAAATGGAATGTAATAAAATAATAAAAAAAAGAAAAGAAATACGAAAATTAAATAAAATTTACGATAAAAAGGCTATGATAATAAATTCATCGGCTGATAAAGAGAACAAAAAGGGGAAAGGAAGGAAAGAAATATATATCCTATATTTTTACAAAACTATCGCAGAGAAAAGGGCTTATAACTGAAAGGAATCTAATTCAAAAAGTGCAATTTTAATTTATTTTTGAAACTAAACAATGTCCGACAGTCTCTGACATGTTATGGTAGAGAGTTCCAGAGATGAGCTGCAGAGACGGTGAAAGATGAAGAGTAGAAGGATGTTCTGTGTTTAGGAATGGAGAGTGTGATATGGTGTTGTGAGTATCTATTTCGTGATATGAGGACAAATGTTGAAAACTAGAAGCTAGGTAGCTAGGGTTAGAGGTTTGTAGAATATTGAAGAGTAAAGTGAGAGAGTGAATAGTTCTTCGCTCCTTGAGACGGACCCAGGACAGCATATTTAGTGAAGGTGAGATACGGTCAGATCTTTGGACGTTGCAAATAAATCGAACGCATGCATTATGAACACGCTGTAGTCTGTCAGTCAGTCTCATGTTAAGGTCAGTGTAGAGAGTGTCACAGTAATCAAAATGAGGCATCAAGAGGAACTGCACTAAATTCTTCTTGAGAAGCAACGGAAGGAAATTTCGGATTCTTTTTTGTGTGTGAATTTTCATAAAAATTATTTTACATATGTGTGTGATTTGAGTATTCCAACTTAAGTTTTTGTCCATATAAATTCCTAGATTTTTTACTCTATCACCGTAAGGGATAATAGCTTCATTTATTTTAACAGGAGATATGTCATCTGTATTTAATTTACTTAAAAGTCGTTGATGTGCCATTATAATTGCCTGTGATTTCTCTGAGTTCAATTTCAGTCCAAACTTTTTCGTCCATGAAATAATTGATTTTAGGTCATTGTTTACTTCATTTATAGCGTAATTTAGTGCCGATATAGGTGCAGAGGTATATATTTGTAAGTCGTCAGCAAATAGGATATGTCTACAATGTTTAACAGATTGTGATATGTCATTTATGTAGATCGTAAAAAGTAGAGGTCCAAGAACTGAGCCCTGTGGTACACCTGCACCCACAGTGCGCCAGGAAGAAAAACGATCAGAGACTCGCACACATTGTTGGCGTACTTGAAGGTAGGAGGTAAACCAAAACACTGAACTTTCTGATAAATTAAGGGCTCGGAGCTTGCATAGTAACAGATCTAGGTCAACTAAGTCAAAGGCTTTGCTGAAGTCAAGAAGTGTCAAAATGGTCAATTTTTGTTTATCGGAGGCTTCCCGTATGTCTTCCGTAACTATAAGTAATGATGTATTTGTGCTATGTCCAGTTCTGAAGCCTGTCTGATACTCGTCAAGTAAATTGTGTTCGTTCAAGAAGTCCGTCAATTGTTTGTGAACAATGCGTTCCAGTGCTTTTGACAGGGTGGGCAGGATGCTTATAGGCCGATAGTCATTTAGGTTTGAAGGATTATTATTTTTAGGAAGCGGGCGTACATAAGTTTTCTTCCATAAGGTCGGATATGTCGAGGTCATAAGCGAGGCATTAAAGATGTGTGTCATAGTTGGCAGTATTATGTCTATGATTTTACGCAGTAGAACAATGCTGATGCAGCCGACTCCTTCAGCTTTTGTACTTATCCGTTTTATAGATTTCTTTACGTCTAAGTCTGTTACGTATGTGAAGTAGAATTTCTCGCTCGTTTGACAGGTCGCTTGCAGTAGTTCATGCATTGTCTGTTCTCTCTCCTTGGGGTCAATTGGTTGTGAGTGTATCGTGGTAAAATGATTATTAAGAGCGTCCAGTGAAATAGAAAAGTCGTTTACTTGGTCATTTTGTCTCCCTATGCCCATTGTTTTCAAGTCTCGCCATAGTGCTGATGGGTTGGAAGATGGTCCAATAAGGTCATGTATGTGTCGAAGTTTCGAATTTCTTATTTCTTGGATAACTTTGTTGCGTAATTGTTTGTACTCAGTTAGATTGTCCTCAGATCTGGTCCTTCTGTATTTGCGGTAAGCTGCGTCACGTTCAATCATCATAGTGCGTATTGGGGAAGTTAACCATGGGGCTGCTGGTCTTTTCACTCGTTTCGATTTCAGTGGCGCGTGTTTGTCGTAAAGTTGTGTAATATAATCATTAAAAATCGAAACCTTGTCATCTAGAGTGGAAGTAGTCCAAATTGTGTGCCAGGGAATCATGGTTGCGTCTGATATTAAAGCTGTCTGGTCAATGCGTCTTAGGTCTCTATATGTCACTGTTTTACGAATGATTGGGGGGCATTTGAGGGAATAGGCAAGGTAGATAATATCATGCGCTGAGATTCCCGGTGCAGGTATTTGTCCATGCGTCAGTACTTTCTACCGGTTTGTTGTAGCTATAAAGATTAAAAGAAATAAAGTACTCTAATACAATAAAGTAGGTATTAATTGACTTACTAAAATTCATTTCACTAATGTTAGCTTCACCAAAACGTTTAAACGGAGTCGCCATTTTCAGTTGACTATCTATGCGGGAAACAAATAACGATCGCAAAGTATGATTTATAGTACCGTAAAGAATTTGCAGTTTGAAATGTTGGTAAACAAAGAAACAAATGTTAGGGAAATGTTAAAAACAAACAAATTCTAGGGAAGTGATAAAACAAACATGCTAGGAAAGTGATAAAATTGTAGTGATGAATAGTCATGATTGGTTGAAACACGTCCTTTCGTACCGGTTTATTGGTCAAAAGTAGTATGATGTAGTAAAAGAATAATAGTCGTAAGAATTTCGTATAAATTGGAAAGAGTTTTTTACTTGAAAAATAACCTTACTTTACGTATTAAGCGTCAAAATAAAAATAAAATGTTGTCTTTCATCAATTTATCCTCCATATTAAAATTAAACACACCTTTATAACACTGAAAATAAAACATTCTTTATATTATGTAAAATCTGTTGTGTTTATGTGTAGAATAAAAGCGTAGCAGACGTCACAATATTATTTTCCTTCTTTCTGCGTCTACGGTCACTAACAACTGAATTATACTTTCAGATGAACATTTTTTCGTCAACAGATGCACAAGGAACCCAAACACACACAGTAGATATAAATTCATGATAATTCAACATGAGAGCTCGTAATGTCTAAATCATGTCAATTTTAACACTGCAAATGTTGGATGTTTGTTTTCAAAACTATTTCTCGAAGTAAGAAATTCTACACTGCAATCAGTACTGTCATATCTTTGAAGTAACTTACTGTTTTAACCCTTTCTGTAAGTGCATTAACATTATCAACATGTATCTGTACAATATTTGCAGGGTTGAATGAAGGTAAAGTAAAAGTAAATCCGTGGCGCTACAGCCCACGAAGGGCCAAGACCGATCAGCCGGCTGCTGGCCTCACGTCCACATGCCGAAGCAGAGGTGGACGATCATCAAACCAGAATGGAGGTATCGTGTGGTTAGCACAATGATCCCCCCAGCCGTTATAGACGGTTTGCGAAACCAGATTTTCGCTACCTATTGTAGCTCCCCAAGTGCATCACGATGCTGGGTGGACACCGGTCCCATACACTGACCGAAATTTCATGAGAAAATTTCTTCCCCCATGAGGACTCGAACCGTTGCTGGGTTGAATAATTAATTTAAATTTACCAGCAATGAGTGTGAATCATGTAACTCGTATTTTTCAATTTTCTGATTCACTAGTTTACTGACACGCTTAAATAATTATTCTATTTCAGTCTTTAAGTTCAAACTGAAATGGTTAATTAATTTTCCTACCGATTCCCCTACATTCCCAGCAATTACTATATTCATTCTTCACTTCAGGTCCTCTACCTATCTCTCTCAACTGCTGACCATGACTATTCAAGCACAATTAAACAAAACCGTACCTATAGTAAAGGAACAACAAACCTGTTTCATCGGGTAATAAGTTTCGCTGCCTGGTTATCAGGATAAGTTTTACGGACTGCAGAGATGACAAGTGAAGACTACTGCGTCTCTATAAAACTCTCAGTGCCTTGCACTGGTGTCATGTGGCAGTCATTTCCAACTCAATGCTCTGTGACGTCATAGCGAGCTTCTCTTCGTTCTCCATAGCAATCCAGATAGACTCTCGGAGCAGAACTCAACGCCAGATCCTATCGAAGCAGTGGTGTATGGCAAACCAGTTTAACTTAGCGTTTACAGCACCTAATAATAAATACATATTAGTGTACTAGGAACGTGGTAGGTACATGCTATTATACTTACATAATTTTGGTATCTTTCTGACACATTTAATGCACGCTAAGTTGATGTGGATTTATTAACTATTTCTGTTGGAAGTGAAGTTGATTTATCAGCTCACTATGGTAGGAAAGAAAAATTAAGGGGAAAATTAAATGACCTCAGGGAAAAAACAGGCATTTACAAAATAAAATATTCTCATTGTCATCTGTTGAGAAAACAGTCGTGATTCTCAACTTGTATGTGGAAATAGCTACCAATAAAAAAATTATGTGATAAGTTTTAAAGTCCTAATATTTGTAAGTTTATGGAGTACTACAATTTCCTATAACAAGGTGCTTAGGACAAATGACAGAAAAACAGCAGTACCCTCCTGGCCAAAATGAATTTATATTTTCTAGTCTAAAGTTGAATGTGAGTAATTTAAATGAGATAGAGAACTATTATCTTAATTACAGATGAAATGTCATTTTTGCTCCATATCGAATGATGAAATAGTAGGATTACAATGAAGTGTGTAATCTGTGTTTTGCATGAGCTGGTAGGTCCACAATGTAGACTCTACATACAGTACTTGTAGTTGGTTCATAAATAAATGGGGCTGTAAAAAAAATAAGACAAAAGGTATAGCCCATTTAATTATGGTATTTCTTGAATGCCGTATAGAGGTCCCAATATGATAATATGTAAATTACAATTACCACTACTACCACCACCACTACTACTACTGCATTTTCTATTATGTATAGTAAGTCTAATTCTGTACCTAATACTATTTCATTTTGTATTTCTTTGTATTACTGGTATGTATAGTAGGCCTGGTTTCAACACGGCTGCCAGTGCTGCGTCTTGGCTTCATAATGATCAAAGAAACCGACATCTGCTTTCCTTTCTATGTAGTACTTATACTTTACACTACATACACTGTTATACATTTAACCAGACTAGTAGCTCTGACAATGCACGATCCGCCACAACTCCGAGCTCGGCTCTGGCTGTTTCTCTCTGCCTCTTCTCCGAGAGGAAAGCGTGCTCCGACGTCATAACTCGGCCAGTTGGAAATGACTGTCATACGGGGACACCAGCTCGTGAACGAGGTAATGTTTCCTCGTGGCATATGTAGAACACCTTGCGGAGATCGAGGACTACGTAAGTGAGCGTGAGTGATAATTATATTGACGGTTAGGGTCGCTTCCGAACTCATATGTCACACAAACTTTTCCACTCATCAAACACGTAACTGCGGGGCATTCCACGCAGGAGGACTCGTGTCACGTTTACAGTGTAGCCTATACTTCATACTGAATGAGTGCATAGATCGAAAAATGACTATAAGAATAATAAACCTTCAATAATCACATTCCAATGATTATTCAGACCTCACGCAAATGGATTGGGTAAGAATAATTTGATATTGACATCCAGCGAAAGACTTCCGTCAGTCGCCAGCACAGCGTAATGCTTCCGTTTAAAAAATTACAACTCAAGAGAATATAATTCATACACGTCTAGTTCTTTTGTGTTATTAAGACCACTGTTTATATTACTGTTAATGCTACTGTCATTTTACTGATTCTAATACTGTTGTTATATGCTGTATAACTTAAGTTACGGGACGCTTTTGAGGGGTAACCATATTTCGGTTTCTAAATTGTTTATTTTTCAAAAGAGAGTAGTGAGAATTATTTGTGGTGTGTCTTCTAGAACTCATTGTAAACCACTTTTCGTTCAACTAGGAATGAATACTTACGTTACCGTCAATGTTTATTCTCGATTGCCTTCTGTATGCTAAGCGTAATGTGCATAATCTTCTTACTTGCTCATCTATTTATAATTATTCAACCCGTTCCAGACCTGATATATATTTAACTAAATACAAATATAGTACTACAAGCAATAGTTTTATTTCCATATCATATAAACTTTATAACTCTTTACCTATGAATATAAGAAATAAGTTATATTTTACTTTCAGAAGGTTAGTGTGAAAGGCATTGATGGCAAATCCACCCTAGAGTGTCAATAAGTTTAGTAATATGTTTTTAGATACTATTGTTTTAACCTCATGTAAATGACATATTTGTACATTTTAACCCGATCTTATATCACTTCTTTTAACACTTCTAATCTGACTTTGTAATTGTCTGGTAAATGTACATTTATTTTGATTTTATTTCAATATCTATCCGTATTATTGTATGGCATGCATTATGTATTTTTATTTTGACGTTGTCTATGGGCTGTATATTTCCTGACTGACATTAAATTAAAAAAATAAATAAACTACACACCAGTGCCGTGTTGAACTCAAGTGAACTAAAATATAAGTATTCTAAAAGATACTTTATATTTCGTCACGTACAGGTTCAGTTATAATCCGCTTACATTTTTATAAGTAGGTTAACTAATGGATGATTCTATGA
The DNA here is from genome assembly GCF_040183065.1 of Periplaneta americana. Taxonomy (NCBI): domain Eukaryota; kingdom Metazoa; phylum Arthropoda; class Insecta; order Blattodea; family Blattidae; genus Periplaneta; species Periplaneta americana. The sequence continues at coordinate 101,391,345 of NC_091126.1, read as the reverse complement.
TCATTCACAAAGGGAAAATTGAAAATTTGGCAACCATATATCTAAAAGTTGCATTATGATCATGGTATCAAATCTAGCTGGAAAAAAGTCGCGTTTCACAGCTGACAGAAATCATTTCAAACTCTGTTTCGTCTGGAACTCTTGAAAATTTACGAATCTGTGTCTATAGCTACGTCCTTTGTCATGTGAGAAGATGTGCAAAGTAATGGGATGACTATATTATCGATTCCACTACCCTGCTTTGGATAGAAATAAATTAAGTACGAGAGAAGTTGTTCATTTTATTTTGCCTAAATTCATCCCCATAAAATATTGGTTCCTCTGTACACAATCGTAGAGTTTCACTGTTGCAACCATTTTCTTGAGTGCTGGAACACATTAATAATGTATCTTAATATATTTCCTGGGCTAAATAATAAAGATAAATCTAAAAAAATTGTAATTTTATAATTCATATTTTCCAATCTTTTCAATAACTAGTTTACTAACATATTTTAATAATTCTGTTATCGCTTCACTGTATAGTGAAAGTTGAATTGTTTCGCCTACTGATTTGCTTTCATTACCAGAAATCATTGCATTCATTATTTATACTTTATTTTAATTGCTTTGAACATGACCGTGACCTTATTTATATTTACTGTCTTCTAAATCAAAACTAAATTGGCACTATATTCACAATTACAGAACAGCCTGTACTTACCGACCTACAGAATCTTTCATATTATACTGCAAGCCAGTTGGCTACAGGTGCACATTCGATAGTCAATTGAACAAAAAAATACGGATAGCCTGTGAACAGGTCCAGCTGTCTGCAGAGTAAAAAATGCTAGCCAAACTAAAGTGTGCAACAACAAATTTCAAGGTGTCAGTATCTCTCGTCGATATTTCCAGTTAGTTTCTGTATGAATCCGCAGATGGCAGCACACGACAATCATTTATCTCTCCGTCTTCTTCACACACATGCTCCCAGAAAATCCTTCGTTTCTCCCCTATTTCACCATGTTCCTCTTTAGCTCTACCCAGCACGCAACAAGACTGAGAACTGTCCAGTCAGGAACGATATTGGACCGGTTTCATGGGAGGATATCATTCTCGTTACATTAACACAGGAAGGTTGTAGGGAACACTCAAATTCACGACTTAACGCCTAGGTTAACGGATGCCAGAGCTACGTGTAGACAGATGAGAGTGTTTCTTCAAAAGCAAGTAAAATCCTAGTTAATGATGTTAAAACATTCGTACTTTCGCAAAGCATCTTACGTTATTCGTGGCATAACAAGTGGATTGCAATATTCTGAAATTTATTCTACAAGAGGTTTAGCGCAATAACATGTCTAATCGGAAATTACAAATAAAGAAAAACACACTGAATTGAGATTGTGACACACCTTCAGATCGAATGGATAACGATTACGACGGTGAAGGTAGAACAAAAATATTTATCTCACATCCGCTAAATAACTCCTTGCAAGTAAATATTTATTAGGAATAATTATGGTTTTCCATTGTTTACGAGACACACAATACGTAATCAAAATAAGATGTTATCTTTATGTTATAGTAGTAATACATTTTATCTCTCTATATGCTTACCCTCGCCACTGCCACTGACATGTTACTAAAATTATTAGTATTGTTATTATTATACAATTCTAATTGAGTCGTATAGGTGCAAACCCCAAAATTTCCATCCTTGTTAATTTTTTCAGGAAATGAACAAAATGACTTACTAACAAACTATGTTACATAAAATGTCTAAACTGTACTAACAGTTTAAAGACAAAACTAACATCATAATCAGTCCTCTAAATGGCAAGAAATGTTAGTTGTTTTCTATAAATATGACAAGATAATATGGAGATGTCTGAGTTTACTTTTTAATGATTATCTTAATTTTTTATAATGTCCATTATAACATTATTTTACAGCTACTACTAACAAAACTGCATGAATCTGACACTAAATTTATTTGTAGTATTTATTTCATACAATATTATTGAAAAACAGAAGTATAAAATTAATTCAGTGGCGGATCTAGTACTAAGTCGACTTCAGAATTTCAACTACTTTTTATACATTTTTCTTTGCAAAAAATGCTTTAAAGTTATTTGAAAGTAGCCACAGTTAGTTTATATTTTATATACAGTAACATAAACATTTTTATTTAGAAAAAAGATACTTAGAACTGCCACTGCACACAGTTCAAATCTTAAATAACTCCGCTTCATTCTGTAGGCCTGCTTCACAGAGGCATTCTTCTTCCACTGGTAATGACTTACTGTGTGCTGCATTATCAACCACTCGCCTGTAGACTCAAGGTCACTTCGTTCCTTCCATTCATCTCTGAAATAAAGCTTCAGTAATGAATCAATATCAGATAACTTTTCTTTTTTGACTGGTACATCTAAGGGCAAAATTTCAGTTCGCTCTGTCCACATTCTGTCATCTTAGTCCACTCTTTACTCTCAGTCCACGCTTTGCACTCTCAGTCCACTCTTTGTACTCCCGGTCCACTCTTTGTCCTCGTACTCCACTCTCTGTACTCTCAGTCCAATATCTGTCTTTTCAGTCCACTCTCTGGACTTTCAGTCCACTCTGTGTCCTCTCAGATCGCTCTCTGAACTCTCAGTCCGCTATCTGTACTTTCAGTCCACTCTCTGTAGTTTCAGTCCACTCCCTCTACTCTAAGCCTACGGTACTCTCTGTTCTCTGAGTCGACTATCTGTACTCTCAATCCAATCTCAGGCTCCCAGTCCAACCTCAGTCCACTCTCTGTACTCTCAGTCCACTCTCTGAGAGTACAGTCTCAGATCACTTTCTGAACTCTCAGACCACTCTCTGTACTCTCATTCCTCTCTCTGCACTCTGTCCTCTATCTGTACTCTGGGACCACTCTCTGTGTTCTCAGTCTACTCTTTGTATTCTCAGTTCACTCTCTGTAATCTCAGTCCAACCTCTGTTCTCTCAGTCCACTCTGTATTCTCACTCTACTCTCTGTACTCTCAGTTCTTTCAGTATACTCCCTGTCTTCTCAGTCCACTATGTGTACTCTCAATACAGTCTCTGGCAATCAGTCCCATCTCAGTCCACTCTCTCCTCTCAGTGCAGACGCAGTCCACTCTGTCTCCTTTCAGTCTACTCTCTGTCCTCTCAATACACTCTCCAAATTCTGAGTCCACTGTCTCTACTCGCAGTCAACTCTCTGTGTTTCAGTTCATTCTCAGTATTCTCAGTCCAATGTCTGTCCTTTCAGTTCAATCCCTGTTCTCTCAGTATAGTCTGCGTTCTCTCAGTTCACCCTCTGTCCTGTCAGTCTTCTCTCTGTTCTCTCAGTACACTCTCTCTCCCACCAGCCTCTAAGCCTAATCTCTATCCTGTCCGTCCACTATTTGTCGCTTCAGTCCACTCTGTCCTCTCAGTTCAATCTTTGTCACCTCAGTCCACTCTCTTTCCTCTCAATACATTCACTGTACTCTCAGTCCACTCTCTGTCCTCTCAGTCTTCTGTCTGTCCTCTGACACTGGATTAAGACAGTGGCCTCTGTGTTTCTCCGCTTGGGACTTATGTTTACATGTTCTGCAATTTTTTAGCATCGTTTACACGGGTGACACTTGGGAAATAAATACTGGCTGTGTTCAAACTATGGCCTATTAGTATTCCGCTAGGAGAGATTGTAATATTAATCATTCTGCAATTTCTTAGGCAATTCATACCTGTACACTACCTCGTATTAGTATATTATAAGGATGGAACTCGGAATATAATGTCCAGAGTTCAGACTTAGGTCTGTTACTGATTATTATATGGACGTTATGTTTGCAAATAATAAAGAATATTTTTATTTTTCTGCTCTTCCTTCATACACATTCTATTGACTTATAAGTGTACAAGATTCTAACTCGGGAAATAATGCTCTCATTGCGTTCAAACTATCTATTTTTGCTTTATATTTTCGTTACGGATGCTAATTTTCATATTATCCTTGCGTTTCCTTTGTAGGCTTACAGTTAATTACGAGGCCCATTATAAATGTACGGGACTCGAACTTAGCATACAATGCACTCACTGGGTTCAAAGTATTGAATTATACTATTGGATCGTTATATATTCTAATTTGTCGATTTTCTTGCAATTGTTTCGTACTCATAGTCTACGTGTTCCAAGAAATTACATTTATACGGAGATCTAACCCAGATAATAATATCTGGTTGGCCAACAGTTTCTTTGCCGTACGGGTTTCCGGAGCTGGACGCATCGTATCAATGCGACTCTGGTGTCCTTTCTATAAACTACGCCCACGATTTCATACAGTTACAATTTATTAGCTTTTCAAATACAAGATAGCAGTCATCTCTCATCGCTAATAGTGTTGGCTACCATGCATACATGCATAATTTGATTCACGTAGTAATCTTGCGCTCGTCCGGCATCCGGCAACATAATGGGTGAGATTACCCAGTTCTGATTACGTTTAACAATATGTGACAGCAGTTTTCTCATATTACCCGTGTTTCATTGAAAAAGTGAATTAAAGATAAACGGTGAAGTGCTCTGTATAGTACAGATTCTACTAAGTGTTGTCATAAGTGCAGTTTTAGATTTTAGTTTCCAAGGTAGGCCCTAGTAAACGGTATATCAGCGATTGCTTTTATTTCACCTCTAGCATAAAAGCAAAGTGTAGCGATAACGATAATGAAACTGTGTCGATAATGTGCGGAGAATAAAAACATACCACCGTAAGCGAATGGCAAACGAGCGCTTAGGCGGCCGAACAGCTCTTTGCATTGAAAGGGAATTAATCAAAGACATAAACATGGATACCGTCGTGGACAAATTTGACGCTCTCCACAACAATAAATGCATCAATCTACACTAGCGTTCGTACTGAGGTAAGCAACTTATTAATTGTTCAATGAGCTTACTGTAAAAAATTAATAAATGACAAATCTTTAGAATAGCGTTACCAAAGGAAGGCAGATAGTAAAGACTCCCCACTACGGGATTGGCGAGGGGGAGAGCATTTTAGGTGGGGTAGCGACATTCTTAGACAATAGGTCTAATTGTGAGTGCACGCTAGGCATACCGAAAGTCTAAACCAACGTAATCTAATCTGGTAGCCTATTGTTTCGATCATACGGAAACTGGACTTTTCTCAATAAGGAAACGCACGGAAATGACATATTTATGTCCTGCCCCTCTCTGCAGTCTTTCACTTCGACGAAACGATCCCGCCTGCTCGCATCTCTCCACTGGCCACCAATTTCACAGTAAGTTTCCACCCTTATTTCGGTGCGAGATTAGTGTCGCGCTCAATTTTTCTTAAGTTTACATTACAGATGAGTCGACTAAAAGCCAAGTACCGGTACGTAGTTAATTCTTAAAAATATTAAATACGTATGTAAGTGCATGGACATTTTCCAAACGAGAATAATTGCCTCATTACAAGAGTAAAACTTAACAAAATCATTTAAACATAGACCCACAAGCAAATATCTCGCCCCACCCCAGATTAAAAATCCAGGCGTCGTCACTGAGTGACACTTATTATTCTGTTGCCAGAATTATTACTCCTTATAACAAAGATTCACAACCGAAAAATAAGAAAACTGTTAGATGCTGAGGGTGCGTTTCTCCTAGACTCTACGACTTAGAGGAGTGTGCTACAAGCTACTTGATGAGAATGCAAAGCTATCAGGACGATAATTAAAAAAAATACTCTAAAGTGAAATGTTAGGTTGAACACAGAAACTATTTAAATATTATGTATTTAAAATTTTTAACGACAAAGCTATATTATAAAACAATGCATAAAGTACATCTGAATGGTGTTATTTGTATATCTTACCGTTTTCAGGAGCACACGTAGTAATTTCTATTGGACTCTATAGCCAAAAATTATTATTTTTTAAACTCAGTATCTTCACTTCTATTAAAGATAGGCCCCCGAAATGTTAGGTACCATATATTAAACACACACTGTTTTTAAGGGTATGTGTACGTGAACGACCACAGATATTATCGCAAAACGCAGGCTCTGAATTTCTAAAATTTTGTAAGGAAATGAATTCAAAAAGGATGATATTATTACAAAAACAACCCTTGTCAAAATTGCTATTTTTCATAAAAACAATATAAATAAAAGAATAACACGTCAGCTATTTCCGTTCAACTGGTCTTTTATCCTTGTGTCTGTTGCACTTGATATGGGCCGTTTTTGGAGTCTATAAACGTTTAAAATAATAGAAAATGTGTTCTTAACTCAATTTAATTAAAATGACTAGGGCTGTTTTTGTAATAATGTCTTGAATTCGACAAAAAATACAAGGTACCACAACAAGACTTATTAGAACTTAAATATCTGAAAAAAGTATAAGAAAGGTTACTAATAATATTTCTGTAGAATTCACTTTTTACATTAAATTAAATTTTCCAAAATTTGAAAATTTTCACACACATTATTTCATAACTCCACAACCATTGCAGATAGAATTATAACATTTTGTACACTGATTTAACATGCATTTATGCAGAAGGTAGACTACAATAATGCCCGTTTCTTTGAAAATAGAAAAATTAGGTCACAAAACATTAAGTAAATTTTAATATATTTTAGATAGGACAAATAAAAAACTAATTGTATTAAAATAAACAACTCTACATATCTGAGAGTAGTCTAATTTTCAGAAATATGTATTTATTACATGCAGGAAAAATACTAAATGTCCGAGAGACCACAACAACGTCATGGTTAACAAATGATGTAACTGCAGATTTTTTTGTTTTTTTTTTCATACTTTGTTAAAACTGATTTGTAAAATATTATCAGTAATTTTTTTATACTTTTAGCAGATATTTAAGTTCTAATAAGTGCTGTTGTGGTACACTGGCTCGCAAAACTTTTGTCCTATGAAATAACGTGGAAGTGAACTCTGAGAGACGTTATGTTGGCAATATACCTACATACCCCACTCAATATGTTCTGGGGAGGGAGGTATTCGAATTCTGAGTCCCAGGTATACCGAGCTAATCGAACCCAAAACATTTTAGAGCAATAACGGTATATGTAACCTAACATAAATGAAAACATTAAGTCAATTTTGCAGCGAAATGTTTCAAACATGTTGTTTATTTATCTTGAGTATTATAGAACATTCCAGGATAATTTTTCATCTTTCCTGCACGTATAAATACAATATAACATCAGTTTGTAATAATGGATCTTTCACTCGTCCCTTGGGTTCCAAAAAGTCGTGATCTCAATCATTGGAAAATGTTTGGGCCGAAGTTCAGCGCACGGTGAATGATACCCTGGATAACACAGGATCCCAAACGTCACAACAGTTATGGGAAATACTACAGAATGCTCGGGATGATGTATTTACGTCTGAATGCTATATAAATGGGTTGGTAACTTCCATGAGAAGAATAGACAACATTATACGATATGATGGTAACTGGAGTGGCTATTGATTATATTAATCATAACAAATTAAAAAGAAAAGCTGTATTTCATTTACTGTATTAGCTACCATTCTTCATTACAAAAATGTTTCTTCATTAACACTTAAATTGATGAAAATTCAGTTTTCAAATAAATGTCATAAACCCAGCTGGAGTGCGAAGAAACGAAATAATGAAGTTTATCTCTGACATACTATAATTTGATTTTACTTGAAATTAAAAATTTTCACTAATTTCCTCTCCGTTCTATTATTTATAAAAATATACAGATGGAGAAATGTTTTGCATGTTCTAAATCAGCAGTCAGCTAATATCATGTTTGGTGTTGAAAGCACAGACATTTGCTATTTTCTATATGATTTGTTTATTTTTTGTTCGTTACATCCACATTTTCGTTCCGTTACTATATGAGAGTTAATCTGCATACCTATTTTTTGTGTGAAAAATGTAAATTAAACTGCATATCCCACGGGATACAATTGACAATTAAGGTTTAAATTATAGACAGTCCCAAAAAAAATTGTCTTAATATAATTATTTAGACGATTTTTTTAGGATATTAATCTGTCGATTGTTAGTGCCAACTTTAATTAATGTAATTTACGTAGTGTTATTTCTATGACAACAGTCAAAGAAAATAAACTATACGAGCATCATAACGCAAAGAACTGTGGCTAGAGGAGGATCTACAATATGTCATGTTTATTCAAATATGACACTAGGATTCTCTTTCAGTTTAGAATCAACTAGCTTACGTGTCGTCAGCCTTCTTGTTGTGAGGAGGGGTGGGTCATGGTTGGCTACCTGCCGACTGGGGTGAGTACAAATACTAACTTAAGAACGAGGAAAACTCTACAGTATATCGGACAAAAGTTTTGCGAGCCAGTGTACCTTGTAATTTTTGTCCAATTGAGTTAACTTTCTTATAAAATTTTGGAAATTTATAGCCTGCATTTTCTGATAATATTTTTGGTCGTTCACGAATATATATCCTTAATATAAAAAGTGTGAATGAATCCTCTGGGGGTGTTTCTTTATTATTACTAGATTTTAAGTAATGCAGTGTACAGGAGGAAAAAAAAAATGTTCCAACATAGACTTATAAGCCTACAGGTGTCATTATCTCAGAAACCACTATTCGAATGTGGTTCTAAATTTTACATGCTATTTCCCATATCTTAATTGACATTGACGATGAAACCTTTTTTAATTTTTATATCCAGAATAAAGAAAAAACATATGATTTACATATCAGTCTTATACTAACTTTTCCATTCAGTATTATTTTAAAACAATGACTTTGCAAAAGTACTGTAATAGATCTTCACCGGCTGCACAGAGCTCCATAAAAATATATGCTTGCAAAAATACATCCAATAGTTTCTGAGATAACGGTACCTATATTTGTTGAAACTTTTTTGTTATTCACTGTGCACTTCATAATTTAACAATCTAGTAATCATAAATAAACACCACCTGAGGATATATTTCAAGATTATTACATTTAGGAACTCTAATGAATTACCGGTCCTCCCCTGTGGAATAACGGTTATCACGTCTGACCGTGAAACTAGCGGCCAGGGTTCAAATTCTGTTTGGGACAAGTTACTTGGTTGAGGTTTTTCCGGGACTTTCCCTCAGCCCATTAAGAGCAAATGGTGGGTAAATTTCGGTGCTGGACCCCGGACTCATCTCGCTAGCATTATCACCTTCATCTTACTCAGACACTATATATCCATAGCAGTTGGTAAAGCGCCGTGAAATAACCTACTACAAAAAACATTACCGCAAGTAGGGCCTAATGCGTGCTGCTAGCCTGGGAATTGGGGTAAAAATTTAACTCTCTCTTTATTTAAAATATTAGAGCAAGTATGTATTGAATATATCACATTTTTTTAATTCATGACATAAATTGCACATTTTACACATACTTTACTCCCGTTAGTTACTTACAAATGAGTCGTCCATTTCTAGTACCTGTTAAGTTCTTCGAACAAAATTTTACAGAAACCAGGAAAAACTGTCATTTGTTTCTAAATTGGCTTTTCTCTGATTTCTTTATTTAGTTTTATACTGCGATTTATTCCTATCTCAGCTATATGCAGTGCTGAAATCACACTGTAATGGTTTATTTTTAATTAAATATTTTAGGTTGGACTTAACGGTGTTAGGTTCTGTAACTGGGACATAACGGACTTTGGAACCGTATTTGACTATTCAAGATGGCACACAAAAAGAGAGAATACATAAAGATATTTTAGATGAAAATTCTTATTTACTGATTTATTATTAATAAAAAATATCGACTAGAATCAGTCTGTTACTATAGTATATCACTAGCAAAAAATACAGATGAAACATAATATTTATACAAGTAGAATGATTCATGAGTGGCACATTATGTAAGTACAGTTAGTTAAACAAATCTTTTAAGAGGTTATTTTTAAAAACACAACTAATATGACAATGTGGATGGAAGGTAAGGAAATAAATATAATTTTTATGATTCTGCTTTTGTAATGTTTAATGGCTAAGATTAATTGTTTTCTACTTTTCACTTGAAGGTTTATCATTGTCGTCTTGATTTGATAGTTCACCTACGTGACTCCTCTTCTGACTGTTCAACTCCTATCTATTGTTGTGTTAGGTTTTTTAAAATATAAGATCCTTGTAACTCTCCCATTCATGCCCATAGTGATTATTTAAGACGGTTGTGACATCTTTGTTTAGTTTCGTACCCTTTTCAATTTCTATGGGCTGAGTTGCAATGAATGACTTCCCTCTTCTGCAGATACATTTTCCTACTCCAACATCAAGGTTGTAGCTTTTCTCATCTTGAGCAGGTACTGAGACCATATTGCTTTGCTCCTTGATAATGAACATTTTATAAGTTCTTAACCGGAAATATCAAGCTGAAGGATGCTTTGCTATATGTTCGACAACCGATTTCCAATCAGATACCTTACATCTGTTTAATATTGTCCCCGACCAAATTATAATTAGTTCATAGTCAGTAGGTTTCAAGACAAGATTTCGTGCTTTAACTTGCTTCTTTATATGAACAAACACTCTATCAGAAGGTATGAACGCCTGAACGAGCAGCCAACGAGGAACAGTAGAATAGTATTCTTTACAGTTGTTGAAGATTCTTTTGCTATCCACGAGCATAACATGCCCAACATAATGTCGTTTTTATTTATTAATTTAGCAGACATTATTGATTGAGGAAAGTGTGAATATAAAGTTGTTTGAAACTGTATCTTCTATAATGTACTCATTTCTACTACAATTAACAGGCTTTGTTCATGTATACTCTTATGGGCATGACATTTTATGACCTGTAACAGTCAAGGACTTAACGGGTTCAGGAACTGCAGCCAACATTCAGTCGTAAATTTGAATAGGAAATAACGCATATAGTACCTGTAATTATGGCTTAAAAGATGTAAGACAATGTCATCTATCAGATGATGTACAAAACTAAAATTTGAATTTTTTTGGACTTACCGGTTTCTGGAAATGGGCGACTCAAATGACTTTTAGAGAACCCGAAGGTTCATTTTCGCTCTCACATAAGCCCGCCATCGGCCCGTATCCTGAGCGAGATTAATCCAGTCCCTACCATCATATTCAATCAAATCCATTTTAATATTATCTTCCCATCTACGTCTCGGCCTCCCCAAATTTATTTTGTCCTTCGACCTCCCAACTAACACACTATAGCATGTATTTGTGAATTCACCCATACGTGCTACATGCTTTACCAATCTCAAATGCCTCGATTTAATGTTCCTAATTATGTTAGGTGAATAAAACATTGCGTACAGTTCTGCGTTATGTAACTTTCTCCATTCTCCTGTAACTTCATCCCTCTTAGCACCAAATACTTTCCTATGCACCTTGTTCTAGAACACCCTTAACCTCTGTTCCTCTCTCAAAGTAAGAGTCGAAGTTTCACAACCATACAGAACAACCGGCAATATAACTGTTTTATATATCCTAACTTTCAGCTTTTTTAAGAGCAGGCTGGATGACAAAAGCTTCTCAACTAAATAATAAGACATTTTCCATATTTATTCTGCGTTTAATTTCCTCCAGAGTGTCAAATTATATTTGTTACTGTTGCTCCACTATAACTTATTTGAATTTTTCCATCTATTCAAAGGATAAATTCCACCGATAATTGTAAATAATACTACTATTCCATACAGCTCGCCTGTGAAGAACCTTGGCATTTATATGGATTGTCACCTGGAATGGAATGGACAAGTGAATCACACTTCCAAAAAAATATATATTTTCTATTATTCACTCATTAAAGCGACTGAAGCACTTTTTTCCTGATAAATTAAAATTAATCCATGTACAAACACTCGTGATGCCGCACTTCGACTACTGCGATATTATATTAAGTAACCTAAATGCAAATTTGAGCAGCAGGCTACAACGTGTGCATAATGCGTGCGTCCGTTATATTTGTAATATTCGTAAGTATGATCATATTTCCCCGTTTTTCCAAACTCTGTCTTGGCTAAGGCTATGCGATCGAAGAGGCCTGCTTTCTCTTGTTCTCTTATTTCAAATTCTGTGCACCGCTACCCCAATCTATTTGGCTTCTCGTTTTCAAAATTTATCCGCATATCATCAGCTAAGTACAAGATCTCATTAGAACAATTTACTCATTATACCCCACCACAAGACATCTTTATATTCTTCATCTTATACAGTTTCAGTTGCTAGAAATTGGAACTCGCTACCGAGTGATGTAAGGGGTTGTTGGACAATAACTTCATTTAGGTAAAAATTAGATAAATTCTTACTTAACAAATTAGTTGCTGATTAATATTTATGACATATTATAATGAAACTAACATCTGTCCATTCCTATTATTATCATTAATTTCTCGAAATAGATTTACAAAACCTCTGATGGCAATTACATTAATATTCTCATTATAGAAATATATATATTTCTCCCTGTAACATAGTTCTAGTAAGCTTATATTAAATTAATTTTCATCATTTGACTAGCTATCTCAAACCTCAAATTAATTATAATCGATTGAATTAAATTAGCTCATAAATTTACTGCTTTACCTTATAGGTTTCTCTAAATTTAAATAAATATGTAGTCTACTAGTCGTTAACTTAACTGAATAATATTGCTGGAGAACCTTTTAAGTGTAGTGTAAATATTCGTAATTTAAATATGTATTGTATTGATTAAGGCTGGTTGAGTGGAAGAGAAGGCCTTATGGCCTTAACTCTGCCAGCGAAAATAAAACATTATTATTATTATTATTATTATTATTATTATTATTATTATTATTATTAAATTCCCAATTTTTATATTTCTATTTCGTACTATGTTTTGGTCACGAGACATAATCATATACTTTTTCTTATGGAAGTTTAGTTCCAAACCTAATCTCTTTTCTTGCTTCAAGTAAAATTCCCGTGTTTTCTCTACTGTTTTGTGGATTTTCTCCTAACATATTCACGACATCCGCTTAAACAAACAGCTGATGAAACCGTTTAATTCCAAACCCTCTCTGTTATCCTGGACTTTCCTAATGGCGTATTTAGAATTTTACTTGTATAGAAATTACTACTGGTGTAGTTTTTACGCATTACTTCCCAACTCTGCTTGCATCCTCAGCAGGGGCTGAGTCCAGCAGTGCACTTCACACACGGGACAGTGACACGTGATAACGGAATTCACACAAAAACAAGCAGCCCCTCACTGTCCTCAACAAGCTGTAGAATAAAACTTCAGTCGCACTGTTAGCTAGCGTGTCCCTTTACGTTTGTAACACTGTTTGTATCTGTGATATCCATCTCTCCTTTTAACAAGTAAGCTTTGAAATACTTATTTCCCACTTTAAGTGCTGGTGGTTCCTCTCATGTTCCCTTCTTTATAGAAACCGTATTGATGTTCTTACTTTAGTTACATTAATTTTGTTCTGTAAGAAAGACGAAAAATTTGATAGTGATATTTTAAACTGTACAATGTCGCTGAATTAATAATTTTGGTACTTGTACTAAATTACAAAAGATATAAAATAATATTTGAAATAAAATGTAAAAACGGATGAATACAAACAATATTAATGAAATAACCATACTGGTGGTAGTGGTGGTGGTGGTGGTGGTGGTGGTGGTAACAATAACAATAATAATCATAACAATACAGAGCAATGTAGCTTAGAAATTTAGAATACATTTTCGTTAACATCTGTTGGTAAGAAATCTCCTGATTCGCTCTTGTGTTTAAAAATGCATACATCCAATTGTTCTTCTAATAGTTGTAACTGTCCTATTCTGAATGAATCTCCTCAAGTTAAATATCTCGGAATAATAAACGACCAACATTTATGTTAGGATAAACATGTTCTATTTCTGTGCAATAGATTAAGAAAAATTATTCACTATTTTGTCATCCCACGAAATTACTTGACTGTACATACTTTACGACTGATTTATCTCGGATTAGTACAAGCTATATTACAGTACAGCATTATAGGAAGGGGTAGTGCTTATAGTACCTCATTCATGCCAATAACTCTGCTACAGAAAATAATAATAAAAACATGCCTTAATAAACCCCTTGATTATCCTTCAGAATTGCTGTACTCAGAATTTAAAGTATTTGACTTCCATCAAATTTGTAACAATGCATTACTGAATTTCGTACATAAAAACCGAAACATACTTAATTTATATTCACATAAATATAAAAACAAAGAATCAGACAACATATGCTTGACAGTTCCTAAATGTACAACTACTGTAGCATATAATTACAGTAGCAACTTCGGTCCAAGGCTTTATAACATGATAGTAGATAAATTCCCAAGCATACAATTTGCTAATGCACCTTATTTCAAAAGATCTATTAAATTGCAATTAACAGAGAAAATTTGAAATTTAATTATTGTGATATGTGTTTTATCCTCTTCTTTTTCTCTTTTATTACTTTTTACTCTGTTATTCAATAAAATGCCTTAAAATTAACTTATGTGGAATGCCCGCTGAGCACGAGTATGAAACTTACTCTTTCTGAGGGTGCTAGAGAGTTCTTATATATGTATATAAAAATCAATATGTATCTTTGTTCTGGCAATAAAGTATTATTTACAATGGTGTCAAGAAATTCACTAATGCTGTGGAATGGAAGGTTGATTGACCAGTTATACAAAACAGATTTAAATTTTATATAACTTGCACCATGTAATTTTGTGGTAACTTATTAAACAATGTTATAGCAATAGAATTGAAACAATTTTTGGACTTACATAATCTAAAGGCTCATTCACAATGAAAATCAAACATAACGTAAGCGTTAACTTAAGACTATAAACGTTACGGTAAAATCAAGAAGTCATACCATCATTCACGATGGGAACATAAACATAACCGCAAACATACTTGGTAACCATGGAAACATAACAACGACGCCATTTCCTCATATCCTGTCGTATACTTCAGCGCTCCACGATTGTGTTCTGTTTGCAAATCACGTAAGCATAAGCATGAAAGTTTGGAGTTTGCAAACTTTCATGTTAACGTCTTACGGTAATGATTGTGAATCATTGTGAATTATCCCATTTGGTAGCCTCGGCGCAAACTTCTGTGTTTATGTTACGGTTATGTTTAATTTTCATTGTGAATGGGCCTTAACTCTAAGTTCTGAAAGACAGTAAAGGCCCATTCACAATGAAAATTGAACATAACGTAAGCGTTAACTTAAAAATGTAAACGTTACGGTAAAATCAAGAACATTCACGATGGGAACATAAACATAACCGCAAACATACTTGGTAACCATAGAAACATAACAACGACGCCATTTCCTTATATTCTGTCGTATACTTCAGCGCTCCACGATTGTGTACTGTTTGCAAATCACGTAAGCGTAAGCATGAAAGTTTGGAGTTTGCAAACTTTCATGTTAACGTCTAACGACAATGTTTTTATGTCAATCATTGTGAATGATCCCATTTGATAACCTGGCCGGAAACTTCTGTGTTTTTGTCACGGTTATGTTTAATTTTCATTGTGAATGAGCCTTAATTGTACCTTGTATTGCAGTTGTGAGCTTCTGTTTGGGGTGATAAGTAGTAAGGATTTTCTTAATTCTTATTAGATACTGGAATATTCAGAGTGAGCCGTAAGGAATGCCATTAATTTCAGGGGGTTATTTTTTTTTAGATATTTCAAACAAAGAAGTTTAATAACATTTTGCTCGTTCTTCCTTTTCGAGATAAAAATTGGTTTATATGAATCATTTAATAGCGTGTCTGAGGAAAGTCATTGATTTGATTCCCAATAAGTTCTGTCAGTACGAGAGCAGTGTATTGTATAATAAATGATTAAAAGTATTTTAGTTTTGTCCTTCAAATGTACAGAATTTTGATCTTAACAAATATAACTTTACTTTCTGAAAATGAATTTTAAAATGTTACATTCGTTCGTGTCAATTTCCTGCATATTTAAGGGACAAAATTAAAATTATTTCAATAATTTATTAACATACATTCTCTCTTAGATTGACTGAGCATATAGATAATTCAATGAATGGCTTTCCCAAAACACGCAATGAAATGTTTCATATAAAACAATTTTTACCTTGAAAAGAAAGCAAAATCGAGCTAAATGGTATTATTTTTTTTGTTTTAATTATTTCAAAGAATAATCTCCTGAAATTAATGACATTACTTACGGTTTAGCCTGTATATAAATTTATATCAGTTAAACCTTTTTATTGAATAAATAATGGCCTACAGTGAACATCATATGCAGAGTCTGTTAAACAAGTGAGATAGGTGACGAATAAAATTTGATGTATGTGTGCGTGCGTGTATCTGTTGCCATTAAAATTATGTACAATTTGCATATCATTCATTAATGATGATCCTGTTACATGTCTGTTTTCCACGAACCCACCCTTAACTACGTTTTGCTATTCATATCTATTACTATATACTCCATACTACGTACAATCATTCTAGTTATTTCGTAACAAAAATTCTTTTCCTTTAATTATTATTTCTTAGGCCTATTTATATACATATGTCCGGTACCTTAGTTTTTCCTTCCCATTTTTTCTTTACTATATACAAAAATTTTCCGAGTTCCAGCAATTTTCTTCCGTTTACTGTTCTATATTATTTCCCTATATGATATTTCTACATTTAGTTTCAGTAATGGCTCGTTAGTAAATATTTTTATTGTTGTCTTATTTCTGGGAAAGATAGTAGAATGTGTGTCGCGTCTGCCTTTTGATTACATAAAAGATATATATATTTCCTATGTGTCCTCTTCTATTTTTTAACCTGCAAATTCCACTACGCTAGTATCATCCTTTCTCCCCTGTTATCTTTTGTATTTTCTTTCTCTCTCCACATGTTTTTCGTTTCTTTGGAATTTGTTAATGATTTAAACTGCTAAACTTTTCCTGTCTCACTATCTCATTAATCCTCTCCCTTATAAGTTTTCCTACCAAATTTATATTAATTTCGCCAACTTCTTGCCATAACCTATTTAGTCCTAAACTGCTTACGTAATTTTCTAATTTTTTTATTCATTAGGCTTAGTTTTCGTTATTTGTGAAAATCTTAAACTTCTTTTCAAGATATCATTTTCTTCTTTCTTCACAATATAATCCAAAAATTTATTTTTCCTAACTAATATTGTTTCCTTACTACACTCCATCCCAATTTCGAATCTGACTACTGTATTTGAGGCATTCCATGGGATCCCCAGATATTTCTTAGAAATTTTAGATCTTATTTTATCTATATTTACTTTTGATGAATAATTTCCCAATATCTCACAGCCTTATATATTTGTTTCAATAATCGCTCTGTAGATAATATTTAATTTTTTGCTATGTTCGGTCATACATTTAAACATTTGTCTATTGCTGTTCGTTCTACATTTCCTTTATTTACGGTATTTTCATTTTATTTACAATCTCTATCGGTATCTAATATTACATCTAAATATGTAAATTTAGTCACACTCTCAATTTGAATATTGCTTAGCTACCACTTTCCTTTTTTGCTCCTCACTCCTCTTTTCTTGCATATTAGCACTTCAGTTTTCTTGTCGTTAATTTCCAAGTCCCAATTCGAACAAAACTACGTAATTTCGTTTATAAACCTGCAATGGTAAAATATGACCCTATCGTGCAATCCCCCAGTCAGCAAAAAGTAATCCCGAAATCGACACATTTAAATGGACTGACAATGACAATTTGCTTCACTAATATTATGTAACATATTGTTAATGAACAGTTTCCCTAGAAAAGGATGAGACGATTGAATATTCCTAAGTCTCAGATGTAAGACACTGCGCATGATCGGAGACCAGAGCACTGATACACAAGATAACGAATATTGAGTTACTTAAATTCAGGCTATTTGGTTTGTTACTAGCATCGTTCCGAAATTCACTTCAAAAACTGCAAAAAATATGATAATATTACGTAAATAAAAGATAAATATATATATAAATCATGTAGTTAAATCGACAATGGACCTTCATGACTAGATCGACACTCGGCACAGAAAGGAAAGCTTTCGTGCCGTTTCAATAGCTCAGACGCTAAGACTTCTGCGTCTCGTGTAAAAGAGTGTGAGTTCCATTCCTAGTCTACACAACGATTTTTTTTTTGTTTAAATAACTTTGAAATAGCTAAATAACGTTGAAATAGAGTTTTACAAAGTCCTGAGATTAAGTGTTAATGATCACAGACAATACAAAATTACAAGTTATAATATTGTAAACGATAATCTAATGAATACATGTATACATACACACACATACAATGTAAATGCATATATATTAAAAACTAACAATTAAAATGAAATTAAAAAATATTCCTAAGCCACACAGACAAACTTTTACAAAGGTTTAGAGTCCTTAGGCTATGTCATTTGTTGAGTAGTTATTACAATATTTTATCAGTAGCTTTCCCATATGTGTAAGAATTGCACTCGCACAAAACAATTTTTGTTAAATGTGTGGCTTTGGATTATTTCATTCTCACCCCTTCAGTTGATTTTAACTATTTTATCTACGTGTTTGCAATAGTGTTTAATTTAATGTTCATTCAATTTTATTCATGTTATGATTGAATGAAAAAACGCTGTTGCAGTTATTGACTAATTACATATATTAATACTAATTATTAAATGCATCTCTTAAATAACCAATTGCAGTATCTTTTGCAAAATCTTGAATGTTTAAGTTGTCAATAATATTTCTGTACTATATACTAAAAGACATTAAAAGAATTCGCAATAGTTTTGGGATCCTCTACTTTATAATCACTGGTTTTAATGAAAAAATATTTTCTTTCTTAGAATATCTACAAGTTTAACTTCAATAATATTCCGAGTAGCTTTAATTGCATTATCTGAATGTTGTACTTTTCTATTCGAATTTATTCTATTTCCCTCTTTCATAATGTTTGATAAATTACACCGTACTTCTTGTAGTATTTAAGAACATGAGGATCATTACATTGCAACTCATTACATATAGATTCTTCTATTTAATACATGAGAATTTTAAGTCCCTGCGTTATCTACATGTTTTTATTTTCGAATTTTTTCACAACATTGAGTTGAGAACATCCACTAAATTGATTCTGAAATTAAAGTGAAAAATACAATACATTTACTCTTAATATCAGTAGTACCACTATCATATACGTTTTTCCAAGATTCATTTTGTAGACATAAATGTAAATAGTCACTAGATACAGCATTTACGATTCTTTTTTAGTTTTTAAATTAATATTTTGAAATTGTTCAGTGACATTGGAAACACTTAGGATTTGTTTATCATGTTCATACAAGCCATTGATTATAGGTTCTGTCGAATAGGAATTCAGTCTAATTCTGTGTACAAAACTTTTATCAATGGCTGTGCTACTTCAGCTTGTATGCTGGTGGGAAAATGGCTCTACGACTAAGGTTTCCAGTTTCAAGGAGTGAATTTAATTTACTTTTACGGAAAAGTTCCGAGAGTTAATCTATGTTTATGTCTCTACAGATCACAAATTCCATATGAGATTTCTAAAGTATTTTCTTTACAAATTCAATGTTGGCTATAAATATTAATAAATAATGTAAGAAATATGAATGATTGTAGTTAGAAGTCTGATTTACATTATAAAAAGCAAGAAGTTACATTCCGCGGCAACATTCGCACTTTCGATGTTTGGTTTTGTGGTCCAACGCATAAGCACGGAGCTATTCAATGCTTATGTTAATAACATAGAATTTAGCTGTAGCAATGTGGTGTCATAACTTGGGATTTGTTTACTTAATGTAATTAGATTTAATTTGATTAGTTTCGCAACAATAATTGGACTTCATGTTATATCCTGTTATTGAAATATTTAATTCAGGGTTGATTTATTAACTTTTACTATGCAAGATGCCTGTTATTTCAATAATTCTATATCACGTTAAATAGTCATTGTCTACACTAAAGTATTATCGTCATCCCTCATTTCTCATCGTAATGGCGTACCGACGTGACATGAGACAGCGAGTTATAGCTCTAGTTGAGGCTGGATATGGGGCTAGATCTGCTGGCCGTTTGGTCGGTGTTCCTGGAAGTACAGCCGCGAGGGGGTTCATTGTTACAAAATTCAGGGGAGGTAAAAAATCGCCCTATTCCTGGGCGTCCGCGGATTTCTTCATTGGAAGAGGATGCTCTCTTATTCGAGACAGTTCGACTGGACCCCTTTCGGACTGCTAACGAAATAAGAGCAGCATCTAACTTTCCTGGTTCTTCACAGACTGTGATCAGCAGGTTGAGGAACCGCGGTATTAGGAGCCGGAGGGCTGCGCAAATGGAAATATTGGGGGAAGCACAAGTTGTCAACCATCTTGCCTTCGCTACCAATCGAGTGGATTTCGATTGGTGAAATGTATGATGGTATATGTACAAGATTTTAAGTTAACGGGTCTCTTTTTGTTTTTTATGATTTTTGTTTCAGGAAGAATACTTTTAACTTCCAAGTAAGATTTATTTACTTTTTGACGAGATTCAGCCCACTTGTAGATAAAAATTTGGGCATAAATTATTCCATATTTTTCGACAAATTATACAGTCGAGGAACTCTGAACAAATTAATTACACATCAATAAAAAAAGAGTTTTACCTGGGATCGAACACGAAACATTTCGGTTATACGGTGGAACCGACACGCTGCTATATGTGCTACCGAGACAAGATAGTGACAGCACCAGTCCAGAATGTAGATCCGATAGCAGGCATTTGCCATTCGGTACAGAGAAACAATGATATTTTGTTACCCGAGCTATGTTGTGAAATCGTGGCCTTAAATGACTGTCTTCTTCGTTATCCTTATTCTGATCCTTGTCCTTGTTGTGGTCCTTGTAACAATTCTTGTTCTATTTGTCATGGTACTTATCGTTATACGTCGTTATCGAGTGAACCGCGCTGTAAAACTTTAACTTCCGACAACCAAGAATAGTCTCATTCTTTTTAAGGGTAACTGTACATATTAAATATATAAGGGATCAGGTTATAACTCTGCCTTTCCCCTCTAACTTGATTTATCTGTTTTGGGACATTTCCATCTGTTATTTCAGTTCTGAAACCAATTTCACTACGCACCTCTTTCCTATTCTCTATAAATTTTGCCCTCAGCCCTATCTTTTCAAACTTGATCCAAAGTCCTCTCTGTTATACCTATTTACGAGTAAGCCTTGAACTATTTATTTTTTGTTTAATTGCTGAAATATGTAACTTTCCTCTAAAATTGTTTGAAAATAATTTCTAACATTGATTTAGAGTTTATGCCCACAGACCGAAAACGGGCATGTTGCGAAATCGCAACACCGGGCATAAAAGGTTGCATAAAAATGATTTCTTAATAATGCACGCAAATCAATAATATTTGTATATGATGTATAATTTCTTACCCATTATATTTTGTGACTGTATTTATACATTTAATATAAAGTTTCAAATGGTCCAGGGTTCAATTATATAGTATATGAAAATTTATTTATTTTATTTATTTATTTATTTATTTATTTATTTATTTATTTATTTATCCTGGTAGTCTCTTCCCCTCTATCAGATGATTAAAACTACAATATTAATTACAATTAATATTAAATTTACATATACAATAAAAATCAAAGTACTAAAAGATTAACTGATTAATAAAGGCTAGACAGTTTATTGTAGAAGTTAAAATGAAAGACATTTTCTTATTAATTAAGTAAAAATTAAACCTATTCTACGGAATAGAAAATGCTTAATAAGTTTGTTTTTCAACACTGCTAAATTCCTACTATCTCTGATGCCACTGAATAGGGTATTCCACAAGCGCGATAGCGAGATTGTGTATGATGATGAATACGATGATATCTTATGTGTTGTTATGGCTAGTATGCCGTACATAAGAAAGATAAAGCAATACTACATTGTATTCGTTTCTGTTTTCATACTCGGAGTATATTTTATTTTAACCTATCTTATAATTTTTGTTATGTTTATATATTTAACGTCACATTTCGAATGGTACAGGGTCCTTTTACAGAGTAAATAAAAGTGGTACGTAAGAAAAAAATATAAGATTACATTTTATTTATTTCTGTTTTCACATTATGTTTAACTTTATCAACTGTTATAATTTGTGATAATATTTATACATTTAACATAACATTTCAAATGATCTAGGGTTCATTTATTTAATAAATGAGAATAGTATGTAAGAAAAAAAGAAAGATTACAGTATTTGTTTCCGTTTTCACAAAGTTAACGCTGAAAATGAAAATCATAATAACACTCAACATGAAGTGCAATACCATATTTGCACACTGTTTGTGTGCGATTTACATAGGGCACATCTGGTTCTTTTTTATTGTTTCACAATGTGTTCCCTATCATCAAACCGAACATCTGACGAGACTCTGCCCAAAATTGGAGTGACACTCAGGTCTCTTCTTGACTTGGATGTTCCATATTTTCTCATAACTTCTTAAGGTTGAGTGTCGCGTTTATGCGAAAACTTAGGCGATCCATATTTTCTGCATTCATAATAGGTACAGAGTTTCTGTATAGAAGTCATGTAGTCTGTGTAATGCTACGTCTAAGCTCTAAAGTAGCTTGAGCAGAAAAAATAAGGTTATGCTAATATACAAGTCAACACTGTAGCTTTAATAATATTATATATTATTTACCTTTATTGTTGTTTAGGCATCTCCATTTTCACAATTAATTCGTACTTCAAACCAAAGATCATCTACCTACCAGAAATGACGGGAAACACTATAGGCTAAATGTCTTGCTACAGTTAAGGAGTAACAATATGTTTAATAAACACGATTTAATGTAGATGACACCAATTTTATTTAACAAAAATTAACGCGATATAAAAAGTTGAGAAAACGCACCACAGGGTAAAAATGGGTTTAATAGAATCGAAGGCTTTTATAGGTCAATAAAACACCAGTACGATACATACATCCTCTTTTTACATTTAGATATTTATCGTTTATAGTCCTAACGATGAAAATATTGTCACTGGTTTTTTTTTTCTTGAAAACCACCTGGAAATTCTGGAATTATTTTATATTTGGCTAACTAATTCCTTATTCTATTCGGTATTAGATAGGAATAAATTTTCATAGACATGACAATAGCGAAATTCCTCTATAGTTGTTGGGATCCATTCTGTCATAATTTGCATTATAGATGGGCATAAATATGGCTGTTCTCCATGTCTCCGGTACTTTATTATTGTTTCTTATACTTACAACTTACTTACAATGGCTTTTAAGGAACCCGCAGGTTCATTGCCGCCCTCTAATAAGCCCGCCATCAGTCCTTATCCTGTGCAAGATTAATCCAGTCTCTATCATCATATCCCCCTTCCCTCAAATACATTTTAATATTATCCTCCCATCTACGTCTCGGCCTCCCCAAATTTATCTAACCCTCTGGCCTCCCAAATAACACTCTATATGCATTTCTGGATTCGCCGTACGTGCTACATGCCCTGCCCATCACAAAAGTCTAGATTTAATGTTCCTAATTATGTCACGTAAAGAATACAGTGCGTGCAGTTCTGCGTTGTGTAACTTTCTCTATTCTCCTGTAACTGCATCCCTCTTAGCCCCAAATATTTTCCTAAGAACCTTATTCTCAAACACCCTTAATGTCTGTTCCTTCCTGAAAACGAGAGTCCAAGTTTCACAACTATACAGAGCAACCGGTAATATAACTCTTTTATAAATTCTAACTTTCAGACTTTTTGACAACAAACTAGATGACAAATTTTCTTAAGCGAATAATAACAGGCATTTCCCATATTTTTTCTGCGTTTAATTTCCTCCCGAGTGTCTTTTATATTTGTACTTTTTCTCCAAGGTATTTGAATTTTTCCAACTCTTCGAAGGATAAATCTCCAATTTTTATATTTCCATTTCGTACAATATTCTGGTCACGAGAAGTAATCATATACTTTGTCTTTTCGGGGTTGACTTCCAAACCTATCACTTTACTTGCTTCAAGTAAAATTTTTGTGTTTTCCCTAATCGTTCGTGGATTTTCACCTAACATATTCACGTCTTCCGCAGAGGCAAAAAGCTGATGTCACCCATTCAATTCCAAACCCTCTCTGTTTATCCTGAACTTTCCTAATGGCATATTCTAGAGCGAAGTTAAAAAGTAAAAGTGATAGTGTTTCTTATTACGTTGAAAATCTTTAATAGTACTATTGCCCATTTTCCAGGGGCGTATTTAGATGCGAGTTCATAGGGCCCGCCCGCTCCTCCTTAAGCTGACTAAAATTTGTATGTTTCTATCTGTTTTAAGAACATAAAGCTGGTACGTATTTCGTATTTCGACGAAGAGAGTTTTCAATGTAATAAATAATAACGCTATATTTTGTTGCTGTTACCCAGGCACCCTCTTATTGTAAAATTCTTAGCAAATTTTCTCGGGTAAAGCAACTCCTCAATGTATATAACGGTATTTTTGTTGCTGTTAGTCAGGATCGTCTCCTATTGTAAATACGTACTGTAATTCTTAGCAAGAAGAAGTGTTTGTTTTGCAATGTTTTCTGTTGATGTTGCAAGGATTTTAAAAGCCGCTGAGAAGTACGTGGGTGACTTACCTGACACGGTCACTGAACTGAGAGGAGAAATAGATTTATGGCAGTCATACTGGGGAATTAGGTCAGATAGTGAGAAATCAAAAACAGCTACCGATGGACTTTCATTTATTGGGAATAGTTGTTACCCTAATATACAAAGTCTTCTACAAATAATTCCAATTTTACGAGTAACTAGAGCAGTTTTCTTCTTCGTCGTCTATTCTTCTTCTTCTTTTATTAGAGTGAAGACTTACCTTTGTTAAACTATGACTGAAGAGAGATTAAATGGCTCCGCTCTTTTGCACATATATCAGGACATTAACGTTACTCCAACAGAAATAATTGAAGATTTTGCACAGAATCACCAGCGTTTGTTGCAACTCCTACATGTATGTAAGTGTGTGGTGCCTTCACGCTTAGTTAATATTACTAGTAATAGGACATATTTTAATTCTATTGTTAGTTTATAGTGATATAGGGTACATGTACGTGCATTTCAAACATTTTATTAGTATTATGTCTACACCGTGTCCGAAATGAAACCTACCGATAAAGAAATGTACTAACTAGACATCCATAGAAGTTACATACGGTCAGCTTGCACTAAAATATAGAGAAACTCGACAAGTTTTTATGTCTTGAAATTAGCGAATCTGTTATTCCTATTATTGTGTATACACAGATTGTTTACCAAAATGGCTTCATTCTCACCGCAAGAAAAAAATGCAGTGCTGTTTTTGGTTAGCAGATTTTAAGTTTCCGATTACAGTTCAGCGGAGATTTCGTGAAAAATACGGCAGTGCAGCTCCTGATAGGCACACCATTGTTCAGTGGCACAAACATTTGCTAGAAAATGGAGAACTTTCAGCGACATGGTGGCGGCGGTACGAAGAGAAGTCGGATGAAAACGTCGAAGCTATTCGTGAAGCATTCACACGAAGTCCACGGAACTCTGTCAGGCAAGCAAGT